>NC_056731.1:644755215-644767715 GCF_019279795.1 Protopterus annectens | reverse complement strand
CCTCGGGCACCCACATCATCAGAACGAGCAACCTCCTCCACCAAAGCGCCTGTACCTACCTCTGCTTCACTGGTCCCTCAAAAACATAGAGACCCAGAGCCTCAGGTCACCCCATTGGGTGAGCCCCGCTCTTCCGAAACCTCACTGAGGACGTTCCCAGGAAGAGACTTTGCAAGAGGAATCATCTGGACTCCCCACCGGAATCAGTCACATCAGATACTGACTTAGATGAGTCAGAAGGGTCCCCCCCTCTGACGATATCTGTTTCGGAGATGTCTTGGAAATTCTCAAACAGAGAGGTGGCTGGAAGCCCATTAACCCTACTGATGATGAGTCAGTTTTCCTGAAGGCTTTCGGGTCTCAACTCTCCACCTCTTGGGTGTCTCCATCTTTTAATGAGCTGATGGAACTCATCTCTCAAAAGGCATGGGAGTCCCCAGATACCATGGAACCTGTCCCTCAGATGCCTAACAAATTTATGACTTCCTCACAGGACAAGGCTTTCCTAACCAAAGGAGTACCTTTTGATGCTATGGTGGTGGTGGTAGCCACCAAGAAGGAGTTGTCCTAGACCTCTGCATCCATTCATCCTCCTAACAGGGATTCTAGGATCATGGACAGATATGGTAAGCACATGTTTAGTTCAGCGGCCTTTGCTCTTCGATCCCTGAACTATCTCATGCATTTCACTAGACTGCACAGAGATCTCCTTAAAGAGCTGGGAGATGTTCTACAGGGTGCAGTAGCTGCAGAAGTTTCAGATTAATGCAGAAGTTTCAATTGAAGTGACTTCCAAGCTTGCAACCCTAAATTCCCTTGTAAACTCTTCCACGCTTCTGATTTCGTATGCAGCTGATGGAACGAGCAGGGCAGCGGGTACAGGAATTGCTCTTAGGAGACGTTTCTGGATGCGCCTATGTTCCTTTGTGGAGCTCTTTAAGTCATCCTTTTTGAACAGCCCTTTTGATGGCTCGTCCCTTTTTGGACATAAAGTGAAGGAAACACTTACCAGGAGTGAGCAGGACAGAAAGACTCTGCCATCGGAGTCGGGTTTTCCACCCCTACCAGACCTTACCCCAAAGGTCAAAAGGGAGGGAAGATGTGGTTCAGTAAAACTCAAGGCGCTTTCTAGAACACTCGTGGTGAACCTCCCTCTAGAGGCAGAGGAGGGAGTAATAATGGAAGACGCCGTCCACGCGGCAGAGGGGGTCCACAGAATCAGGGTGACAGAGATCAGTTCTTTGGAAAGCCCTATCAGTGCTCCTGAAAGGAGGACCCACCTGTCCATCTCTGGAGGCAGTCAGGGGACGCTTTTCTTTGTACCCAGATGCCTGGCAAAAAATAACAAAAGATCACTGGGTACAAAGCATCATATCCAGAGGGTACACCATTCCCTTTGCCACCCCACCACCTCTTGTAAGAAAAATCCCGGACGTCCCACCCAGTCACAGGGAACAAGCAACCATAGAGTTTCAAAGGTTGCTAGAAAATGAGTCATCCAACCAGTCCCAGCAGACCAGAGAGGATCCGGAACTTACTCAAGGTTTTTTTTAGTTCCAAAGAAAACAGGGGACTGGAGACCCATTTTGGATCTCAGCAGACTAAACAAATCTGTCAAAAAGACAAAGTTTCGGATTGTCATGCTACAGTCAATACTGGATGTGCTCGATAGAACTCCAGGACGCGTACTACTACATCAAAATGACCAGGCCATCCAGTGATCATCTGTGCTTTCGGCCGGGAGCCAGTCACTACCAGTTTCAAGCTCTGCCCTTTGGTCTCACTACAGCCCCCAGAGTGTTCACCAAATAAATACATGGCAGTAGTCATGGCTCACCTGAGACATTTATGATTCCAGGTGTTTTCATACCTAGACAACTGGCTCCTCACCACCACCACCAGGCGTCAACTTATGCAAACAAAGGACACAACCTTAAACCTCTGCAGTCAGTTGGGGATTACCATAAACTCAGAAAAATCTGCCTTATCACCGTCCAAACGGATCGTTTTTATAGGAACAGGTATAGATAACATTTCCATGACTGTAAAACTTCCACCAGAAAGGGTCTGTGTTCTACGAAAACAGGTCCTGAATCTTCTATCAAAAGAAAAAGCCCCAACTTCAATGGTGCTCAAGTTATTGGAGACAATGGTGGCAGCACTCATTGCAATTCCTTTAGGTCGAATGCATATGCGTATATTGCAGTGGCTTCTGTTCACACAATGGTCGTTTCAAGAACTTCCAATGTCTCATCAAAGTCTGATAACAAACTCATGCAAGAACGACCTTCACTGGTGGCTGACATCTCAACAAGTAACAATAGGTCACCTCTTCATTCTACCCACTACCATTGCCACTGTGACCACAGACGCCTCCCTGATAGAGTGGAAGGGGCATTATCAGGGAAGAGCAGCCCAAGGCATGTGGAAACAACAAGAGGCTCACCTGCATGTCAGTGTCCTAAGATGAGAGCACTACTTCTACCGTTGCAGTCCTTTCAAGACTCCCTTCCTCTAGGGACTATTGCAGTTCAGATCGACAATATGTCAATGGTCTGATACAGAGGAACCAGATCTTATCCCCTATGTCGAGATTCCCTGAGAGTATGGCAATGGACAGTTTCCACCCAGTGCTTTCTGATAGCAATGCACTTCCTGGGAAAGTCCAATGTGATAGCAGACAAATTGAGCAGAGCAATTCTGTTGCTTCACAAGTGGTCCCTAAAACAAGAAGTGGCTGAAAGGATATTCTGCAGATGGGCCAGCCTTGCTGTGACCTCTTTGCAACCCCAACGAACACGAAATGTAGCAGCTATTTTGCCCTAATCCCCCCTATGGGAGATTCCCCAAGGTACGTGCTTGTACACAGTTGGCCCCCAGGTCTCATTTATGCCTTTCCACCTTTTCTGCTGATACCCAAAGTTTTACAGAAAGCAAAGACTCTTGGAAGAACCATTATTCTAATAGCCCCATACGGGCCTCATCAGATTTGGTTCCCCTTTCTTCAGCCTCATCTGTTGGAAGATCCTCGGATCCTGGACCCAGTTCCAGATCTTCTGATTCATTCATCAAGGGCTCTTCATCCCACACTTCACACCCTCAAATTGACAGCTTGGCTGTTCCAGTAACAAGAATAGCCAGGTTTCAAAATCTCTCAGCTGCAGCTCAGCACATTATAATATCCAGAAAAAGAAGTGAATAACGATCAGCAGAACAAAAAAAAATGTAAATATTGGAAGAGCATTGCACCACAGGTATTAGTATTTATCTAAGTATTCAAAACTTGCTAAACAACCAAAATGGCGAAAAGACAGCTTCAGAACAACTGCTTCAATAACAGGCTTTTACCATGTTGAATCCACAATATATGAAATATAGAGCTTTGCTGTTGTAAAAGTCAAGTGACGTTGTAATTCCACAGCTTTAAAACCTGTGGATGTCATAAAAACAGAAAAAAACGTAAAATTAAAGATCTCTTCTGATGTAAACAATGGACAAGCGCTTTCAGCTTTTTCAAGCCTTCTTCAGATCCAAGGTAAGCTGGGTTCAGTGTTTAAAAGTTGGTATCATCAAATGAAACAACCTCAGTGAATGATGAAGGTTAACCAATCAAGTGAGTCCATTGGTACACACCTCCATAGTTTGAAGTTAAAACTCTTTATTTAAAACAACATGACAGTTTGACGTTTCTATGACAGACTCAGAAATATTTTCAGAAGGAATATTAGTAAAATCTTTTCAGTAGGTTCTAGTTAAAAGAACAAGCTCTGCATAAAAGCCAAGATTTGAGGAAAAAAAGGTGAAAAATAAAAATAAAGATGGTCATTTAGGGCGCTTCTTTTTATTTCTTTTCAACAGTTTCTTTGGGACATCAGAGCCTAAGTCAGTATACCTAAGGTTTCTGGCAATGAAAACAGGTCATAAGTGAGCATAGCTCATTGCTCGTCTATTTTTAAGAAAAGGTTTTAAGGGAACACAGCCATTATGGCCAGGGGGGTTATCTGCCCTCAGCCGCATTATCCATTTGGCTTCCTCTCTCTGTCAGATTGGTCAGGTCTCCTTCTCTGGAAGTAAAATGTATCTTTGAAATAACCATGAAAACAAAGCTATGTCCCTCATGCTCACGTAAATGATGGAAAAGAGAATTTGTTTCCTTTCTGTTACGTATATCAGATTGATGTTTGATAATTCTTTCCTTTAGCTTCGTATTAGTTTTTCCAACATAAAATGCTGTGCAGGAAGTGCCGGTAACTATGTAAACAATATTGCTGGTCAGGCAATTAGCTAATTCATGAAAAACAAATGTCTGTTTA
The DNA here is from genome assembly GCF_019279795.1 of Protopterus annectens. NCBI lineage: Eukaryota > Metazoa > Chordata > Ceratodontiformes > Protopteridae > Protopterus > Protopterus annectens. The sequence continues at coordinate 644,763,402 of NC_056731.1, read as the reverse complement.
GTAACCGGATGCTTAAATGTGTTGCTACAATTGATTACATTGCAGACTTTGCAGAAGCCACATTTCTTTGTTCCTGATGAATTATTGTGTACTTAGTTGTTACATATCCCATCATTTGAGCATAAAATCCTTTTGAGATTCTTTTTATTTTTGAAAAGGAAACTTGGGTTATCTCCAACAATCTCTTTTAACTTTTTATCCGAAGTTAGAATCGGCCAGAACTTTCTGATCACCTGGCATACGTTATCATGGTCCATAGTGTAAGTCAAATTGTCCCTTAAGTTAGATGTTTTTTTAGGTATAGCTAGGGATGGTGTACTTTTGCCTTCTCTGACCTTAGCGGAATAAAAAGGTTTGCCTTTTACTTTATGTATGTCTTTAATTCTGGTCTTGTTTAGTTCTAAATTTCTCTTTCCATAGCCTCGTTGGCTGAAATTATTAATAGGCCTCTCTTCATCCTGGAGAAAGGTTGCCTCTTCTGTACATAGTTATGAAATCCTTGCAATTTTATTTTCAACAATGTTAGAGAAAATATGCCTGGGATGCATACTGGAAAAATGGAGCATGTGGTTTCGCTACATATCTTTCCTATAGTGGCAAGTGTCTATTCCCTTCCCCGGATCAAGAGATAATCTCACATCCAGAAAGTCAGTCATCTCTCTAGATGTTTTTACATCAAATTTCTGGAAAGTAGTGGTCTGTGACAGGAAGTTAACAAAGCTTCTTAAATCTTCTTCTTTGCCCTTCCATACAATGAAGGTGTCATCCACAAACCGATTGTACAGAATTATCTGGTCATTCCAAATGCTATTAGCATCTTTGGACCAAACTCTCTCCCAGTTGGCTAAAACCAAGTTTGCATAACTATTGGCACAGGGCGTGCCCATGGCAACCCCCCATCTCTGCCAATAGTAGCTGTTGTCATAAGTAAACGCATTGTACTCCAACATGATTTCCAAAAGATCACATATCAAACATGATTCTACCTTTTCTTCAGATAGAAATTCTCTTACTGCTTCAATGCCATAATTATTTGGTATGGAAGTAAATAAACTATTCATGTCTAGGGTTACCAATAGCAGACCCCCAAGAATATCACAATGTTCTAGAGCTATATACAGATGTTGTAGAAACTCAGCTGTATCTTTAATCACAGTTAAGGCCCTAGGTAGCATTTTTTTAGTTCTTGTTCAATAAACATAGAAATAAATTCCGTCAACCATCCTCTACCAGCCACAATTGGTCTTAAAGGTGGGCGTTTAAGATCTTTATGAATTTTTGGTAATCCACTGATAGTTGGTACGGTGGGGTGCTCGATGATGAAAAGATCATGCAAATACTCTTTAATCTCTCTTTGCAATAGCATGTCATAAAGAACCTGCTGGATCTACCATTTCATAGTATTTAGTTCATTCTTGCTAATCAAGGAATAGGTCTTTCGATCACTTAATAATTCTTTCATCCATTGGACATGCATCATTGCATCCATTAACACTATGGCTCCTCCTTTGTCAACAGGTTTAACCACAATATCATTCCTTTCTTTAAGCGCCTGATTTTCTTCTTTGGTTAGATTGAAAAACTGTTTCCCTTTTTGAGACATTCTTGTTCTCATTAACTCGTCTTCACAGGCATGAATAAAATAATCCATGGCTGGGTGGCTGAGGGGAACAAATGTGCTCGGTTTCTTGAGCATAATATTACTTTTAATGGGACATTTATCATTTCCATCCCCAAAAGTATACTTCAAAGTAAGATTCCTTCCAAACATTCTAAGGTCCAGTGCAAATTCATCATGTGTAGATTTGGTTGCAGGAATAAAGCTGAGACCTTTCTCTAATAGATCCATCTGAGAATGAGTGAGCTGAATGTTCGAAATATTAACCACTAAAGAACTTATTGTGTTACTTTCCTTTTCTTTCTCTCTCTGCTTACAGATCTCCCTGTTCCAGAGACTTTGTTCATCATTAAAAAAGGGAGCTGCTCTGTGATGGTAACATGTTGTGCTCCTCTCTTAGGTATTGTTCCTAGTGGATGACCATTGATACCAGTACTATTAAAAGGACTGGTATTATTGACAATAATTGCATCTGAGTCATGTTCTTGTTTGATAACACAAGCATTTTCATTGGTGACAATACTCCCATTCCAGACTGTTCTGACTATAGGCTCTTGTTTGTCCATGTGATGGACTTGTGCACTAACCAAAAGATCTCGAGATCTATGGTTATTATTATTGGTGTGCAGAGTTGTACCTCTCTGCTCAGGATTTCTATCTTCTTTCCATGGATGCTCATTGAAGTTTCTGACTTTAGTCCATTCAAATAAATGGCCTTTCTGTATATCATTAAAGTCTCTCATTAATTTCTGACTTTTAATGCCTTTTAGCTTAAATTTATATGCTGTTAGCTTATCCTGTAAATTCTCCAATTTCATGAAGGTATTATCAGACAAATTCATACTTTCAAGTCCTTTTTGTTTCTCCTCTATCAAGGTGCTCATTTCATCTTCTTGAGGCTTGACGAAGTCAACCAGCAGTTTCATATAACTGAAACTTGTCTGTATATTAATTGCTTGCCATTTGGCCAAAAGCTCAGGGTAGGTGTTTCCATAACTGGGCATACATCTAACCCTGAGACCTCTAGGAATAACCTGATGATGTAGGCAGGCTTCCATATGGAAACGTTGCCATTGTAATCTCTTTAGCTTAAAGGCCACATTTTCAACTGTTTTAAAAATAGACTCAAAGTTTAGGTCAACCTTTTCAGTTTCCACAGCCGAAAACACAGTTGTTGCAAGATTCAACTGAATCAGTGGATTAATCGCGCCAGACATAAAGCCTGTCACTAACTTCTTTCTTTCCATGTCAATTAAATCAAGAGACATTGCGTGGAAAAGGCAGTAAAAAAGTAGTGACTCTTAATACAAACTGCTGTTACAAACTGTGTGCGGAATACACAGCAAACAAAAGTCCAATCCAGAAAAAGAAGTGAATTCCGCTAAAGAACGCTCAGCAGAACAAAAAAACAATGTAAATATTGGAAGAGCGTTGCACCACAGGTATTAGTATTTCATCTGAGTATTCAAAACTTGCTAAACAACCAAAATGGTGAAAAGACAGCTTCAATAACAGGCTTTTACCATGTTGAATCCACAGTATATGAAATATAGAGCTTTGCTGTTGTAAAAGTCAAGTGGCGTTGTAATTCCACAGCTTTAAAACCTGTAGATGTCATAAAAACAGAAAAAACATAAAAGTGAAGAACACTTCTGATGTAAACAATGGACAAGTGCTTTCAGCTTTTTCAAGCATTCTTCAGATCCAAGTAAGTAAGCTGGGTTCAGTGTTTAAAGGTTGTTGATCATTCTGTACAATCGGTTTGTGGATGACACCTTCATTGTATGGAAGGGCAAAGAAGAAGATTTAAGAAGCTTTGTTCACTTCCTGTCACAGACCACTACTTTCCTGAAATTTGATGTAAAAACATCTAGAGAGATGATTGACTTTCTGGATGTGAGATTATCTCTTGATCCGGGGAAGGGAATAGACACTTGCCTCTATAGGAAAGATATTTGGCAAAACCACATGCTCCATTTTTCCAGTATGCAAACCAGGCATATTTTCTCTAACACTGTTGAAAATCAAATTGCAAGGCTTTCAAAACTATGTACAGAAGAGGCAACCTTTCTCCAGGAAGAAGAGAGGCCTATTAATAATTTCAGCCAACGAGCTATGGAAAGAGAAGTTTAGAACTAAGCAAGATCAGAATTAATGACATACGTAAAGGAAAAGGCAAACCTTTTAATTCCGCTAAGGTCAGAGAAGGCGAAAGTACACCATCCCTAGCTATACCTAAAGAAATATCTAACTTAAGGGTCAATTTGACTTGCATTATGGACCATGATAACGTATGCTAGGTGATCAGAAAGTTCTGGCCGATTCTAACTTCGGATAAAAAGTTAAAAGAGATTGTTGGAGATAACCCAAGTTTCCTTTTCAAAAATAAAAAGAATCTCAAAAGGATTTTATGCTCAAATGATGGGATATGTAACTACTATGTACACAATAATTCATCAGGAACAAAGAAATGTGGCTTCTGCAAAGTCTGCAATGTAATCAATTGTAGCAACACATTTAAGCATCCGGTTACTAAACAGACATTTGTTTTTCATGAATTAGCTAATTGCCTAACCAGCAATATTGTTTACATAGCTACCTGCACTTCCTGCACAGCATTTTATGTTGGAAAAACTAATATGAAGCTAAAGGAAAGAATTATCAAACATCAATCTGATATACGTAACAGAAAGGAAACAAATTCTCTTTTCCGTCATTTACGTGAGCATGAGGGACATAGCTTTGTTTTCATGGTCATTTCAAAGATACATTTTTACTTCCAGAGAAGGAGACCTGACCAATCTGACTGAGAGAGGAAGCCAAATGGATAATGCGGCTGAGGGCAGATAACCCCCCTGGCCTTAATGGCTGTGTTCCCTTAAAACCTTTTCTTAAAAATAGACTTGCAATGAGCTATGCTCACTTATGACCTGTTTTCATTGCCAGAAACCTTAGGTATACTGACTTAGGCTCTGATGTCCCAAAGAAACTGTTGAAATGAAATAAAAAGAAGCGCCCTAAATGACCATCTTTATTTTTATTATTATTATTTTTATTTTTCACCTTTTTTTCTCAAATCTTGGCTTTTATGCAGAGCTTGTTCTTTTAACTAGAACCTACTGAAAAGATTTTACTAATATTCCTTATGAAAATATGTCTGAGTTTGTCTTAGAAACGTCAAACTGTCATGCTGTTTTAAATAAAGAGTTTTAAATGAAGAGTTTTAACTTCAAGCTATGGAGGTGTGTACCAATGGACTAACTTGATTGGTTAACATTCATCACTCACTGAGGTTGTTTCATTGGATGATACCAACTTTTAAACACAGAACCCAGCTTACCTACTTGGATCTGAAGAAGGCTTAAAAAAGCTGAAAGCGCTTGTCCATTGTTTACATCAGAAGGGTTCTTCACTTTTATGTTCTGTTTTTATGACATCCACATGTTCTAAAGCTGTGGAATTACAATGCCACTTGAATTTTACAACAGCAAAACTCTATATTTCATATATTGTGGATTCAACATGGTAAAAGCCTGTTATTGAAGCTGTTGTTTTGAAGCTGTCTTTTCGCCATTTTGGTTGTTTAGCAAGTTTTGAATACTCAGATGAAATACTAATACCTGTGGTGCAACGCTCTTCCAATATTCACATTATAATATCCTCCCATAAGTCCTCTACCAGGAAGTTATACCTTAGTAAATGGAAACGATTTTCTATATGGGCATCTCAAAACAATATTGACCCATATCTAGCCTCAATTTCATCCATTTTAGAGTTTTTGACTAAACTTTTCAATGAAGGTGCAGCTGCAGCAGCCATTAGTGTTCAGTTAGCAGCAATCTCTAATTTTCACCGTGGTGATCAGGGGTTTAAAATCATGTCCCACAGTCTCTCGAAAGCTTTTCTTAAGGCCATTTCACTTCTGTCCCGCCCCCACTTCAGATTGTATACAAAAGAGAGTATTTCATTTTGTAAACTCATAAACTACCAAAAACATTTGTAAGGCCACTTTGCTGACATTTGCACTCATCCATGTACCAATAAAGATTTTTTATCAAGAGAAGTTATCTGTGCCTTATTTCGCTGATACAGGAGGGCTCAAACAAAAAGGTACAAGTTGGGATGAAACTATCCTTTTGACTTCTCTCATTTGTCCTGAACTGCACAACTTTTCAGGTTGGATATATAGGCTTGTTACTATTACTCTATATACAGTGGAGCTGTTACCTCATTTCAGATATTGTGATGTAGGCCTGTTACTTAGTAAGATACACTAGCTGGCTGTTTTGTTTAGAACACATTGCATATGGCAGCATCTAAACTAATAAGTATGATTTCCTTCTTTAATGCTCTGCAAGCAGACCTATTGCTGCACAAATTGTTACTCCCTGCCTTCTAAGAGGAATCCCTGCTGTGATGGTTTGACTTTTCCTTCATTCACATACATAAAGCTTTACAAATTAGATGTACATATTCTAAGGCTAAACGCTACTGTAGTGTGGTTTTTTATGCCCTGGCAGTTTCTTCCTTTCTTCCTGCAGGATTCATGGTGTGTGATTCTTCCAATAGGTGAAGAATAACCTTTAAAATAGAAACTAAAGCGACAGTATGTGTAGTGCTAGGGAAAAAAGCAGCCTCATTCTAGATTCATTCCGTTCTCTTTTTGGTGTAACCGCCTCCCACTTCCATCCCCTGTTCAATTTCAGCATGAGACTGAAATGTGATTAGCAGGTTGTCAAGTGTCAGAAAAATTGTTGTGAAACACAGTGGTCTTGAACTCCTGTTCGAAGATGAAATTTCAGTATTCAATATGTTAGTACTAGTACATCATGTTAGTCACCAAAACAACCAAGAAACCAAAACTTCAGCAATAATACATTTAAATGCATCAACATTATTAATACAAGCGGGAGAAAGCTGTCTCCTCTTAACAAAATGTACTAACCCTGATCACGGGAATTCATTGGTAGAAAGAATGCTTGTTTTTGCTGCTCAGCCAGGTATTCAGGCATTTATTACAAGTTAGTGTGACCTCACAGTCAGAGTGTGTGTGTGTGTGTATGTGTATATATATATATATATATATATATATATATATATGTATATATAATTTTATATAGCTATAGATATATAAAGATATATATAGATATATAGATATAGATACGTATGTTTTAAAATATTAATGGCTATGAGTAATGGTGAGCCAATAAAATATGTAAGTTGAAGTAGAAAAATGGAAAATAGATTCTGGGTAGAATGGGTAGGAAGGCAAGCAAGCTGAAAGAGTGATTCCTAACCACAGAGCCATGCATTGCACATAGCTAGCAGTATATAGAATAAGAGCACAACCTACGCCAGACCCAGAATGAGGCAGCATGTACTGTTTAGGTATGAATAATGCAAGGTTTATCCATGGCTGGTGTGGTTTGGTCAAGAAGGCAGAGTCTGAGTGACCAAGCAAAGCCAGCCATGCTTAAATCAGCATTATGACACCAAGACATTATGTATTGCTGTTATTCAGTGACATTATTTAAAAAAATATTTTATGTTTACAAGATAATGTAATTCTATAACAAACCTTCAGTTTTGTTCTGTTTCTTTTTCAGACTGTAATTTTTGAGGATCACTTAGAAATATAGTGCATGTGCATATGTCCATGTACGTGATGCCACTTATCAGTTTTTGTGCAATTGCTTCCCCTTTTTAAAATGTTTATGCATACATGAGTGTGTGTGTGTGTGTGTTTGTGTGTGTGTGTGTGTGTGTGTGTGTGTGTGTGTGTGTGTGTGTCTGTCAAGCTGTTTAAATTAAGATGTGTTCACTTAAAACTCTCGTGTGGTATTCTAAAACTTTTTTTACATTAATTTATGTAGTTTTGAGTTTTGCTTTAGACCATTGGTGTGTGTGGGGGAGGTGCGGCGGTGGCTGTGAATGTTTCTGTCCTTATCTCTGTGTTGGATTGGGATTTGTTTTACAATATGAAAGTTGTGTAGTTCAGTTTCTCTGCTAGTTGGCTAAGAAAATACGTTGGCTGGAGTTTTTTGTAGCTGCATTCACAGCGGTTTTTCATTTTCATTGATTTTACAGGGAATAGTAACTACACCTGAAGGGTACAGACTTGAGACCCTAGCTACGTCATTTAAAGCAAAGATGTTTGAGATGGAAGCTAGCCATGTGACTTAGTCTTAATATTTGCTTTAAATTTTTAAGTCTCAGCAAGAGTACATGTGTATATGTAGTGGCATATAACAGCAGAATATTTGGAAAAATATTTTGTTAGCAAAATGAGTGGAACACGTTCTGTCACTTGAATGTCTTTGTTTTCTGGTAGTTAACATTTTTAAGGCATGAGTTAACTGTACAGATGTTAAGCATTTCACAACCATGGTGTACAGTTAGCCATTCATTGCACACATGAATGTGCAGTTAGAAAGATTAAAGGTTGCCTGAAACATTCCAGGTGGTTCACAAGATCAAGTGACTAAACAGTTAAGTTATTGTAGGCCTACAAAATGTGAAAATTGCAAAAAACATAACAGGAAAAGAAAAAAGTTCTGAATAGAAGCCTT
>NC_056731.1:644610215-644750215 GCF_019279795.1 Protopterus annectens | reverse complement strand
TTCAACTGGTTTGTTTCACCCCAGCTGAATCTAAGTGAGTTTGCTGTCAACAAATCTGGAGAAAGCATCCCAGTACGTGTATAATTAAAATGGTTTCTTTTTTTTCAGAAAGATTATTGGGATTCTAGCTGTCTTTAAAATTAATGAGCATCATTTTGAGTCCATCACTGCTAGTACCAGGGCTGAATTTTGTCTGATGATAAACAGTTTATCTTTCTTATTTTTTATTTATTTTAAGATATTTTATTTTGACTGACTGTTTATAATACTGCCATTTTTTTAAGAATGTCAAAAAAACCTTTGAGTACTTCGAACTCAGGACCACTCCGAATTCATCCCCCTCCACTGAATTAACTGTCTAACCTAACCAGACTATTGCAGGTAAACCCAAATAGGCTAGCAACATTATGTGCATTAATTGAGCACCTCAAAAAAGTCTAATTCCATACCAATGCATAAATGTTTACATATAACCAAAGTCCTTGACCAGACTTTGCTTCGTGAAAATTGATTTCCCCATGTGTGCAGTGAAAATTCAGCTGAAGACTAAAGAAATACATTACTTCAGTTAGCATCCTTCTTGTAGAAATTGAAGCAAAAAGTCTTTTCAACTTCCTCAAATGAAATTGACTCTTCCCACTTCCTTGAATGTAATATAACCCTCATTTTGTGTTTTACTTTTTTTAAAAATTAGTTTACATTCCCCAGTGTTAGACCTTGCTTCTCTTTCTACACAAGTCCTGCTCGGTTGCTTAATGAATGCTAATTTTTATTTCAGTGGTTCAAGCTCAGATCTGAAGAAGTCTTACGAAAAGTGTGAATGAGCTGTCAACAGAACTGCAGTTTCTTTTAGAAGTTGAATCTGAACAACCGTACTTCATGACTGATGTTTACAGACAGAATTTACAACTTTTTTATAACAAGACTTATTGCAGATTATTTCTCACACCATGTTTAAATACTTTCTGTTTGAGCAGTTTGCTCCTATATTAATTGTCCTCTCAAATAATTTTAATGTCAGTGATACTTTTTTTTTAAGAAAAGCTTTTTCTACTAATGTACTAGTTTTCTTTTTACAGTGATTATTCTGTGAACTGAAAGAATCAGGTAGTTTTTATAACATTTTTTGAATATAATATTGATATTTACAGCTCCATAAAAGTGGCATCATGGCACATTCCAACACTAAACGGTCAGTGTACTGCTGAATAGCAACCCTGATTGCCAAAAAAAAAATGCTGAGTAAAGTTACACATAGTATATTCAAGCTATACTTGGAAAGCTCACATGTGATAAGTTTAGTATCAGCACTAAAGAGAATGGATGTCTGAAGTGTGAAGATCTTCTGGACCATTCATATGTGAGATGGTAATTATGTTGTACTTTTTCATATTCCCATCTGCTAGAAAAGTCAGATTTCTGAATGGACACTTAGCCAAGCCTGAAGAATAATGTCATCACAAGAGACTGACTGATCTCAGCCACATAAATGTTTATAATCCTAACAACAGTCAGTCCCTGATTGGCTGGTAACCAACACTAGTCCTCATCAACCTTCAAATCCATGTTACGGCCAAGGCTTCACGTTTTAGTCTGTCAGCCTTTATGTACCAGAACGCAAAGTTAATATAAAAGCGATCTGAAGAAAACTAATTTACAATAGAGTTCATCATTGAAATAAAGCGTGTTCAATATCTCTGTGAGGTGTTCCCTACTGTGTTTTATTAGTTGTACAGTCATACTGTACAATAGAAAGCTCTGGAGAGAATTTAGAGAGAAGCAAGCCTCTGACATCAGGAATGGAACAAGATTTTTTAAATAAAAAAAAAATTTGAAAGAGTTCCACCACTCCTAGCTTATTCGGCAAGGCTTCAGATGTAGTGTCTTAGCTCATTCTTAACACTTCTGTTCATTAGATATCTAGCACTGGAATGTCTTCCTTTTTGAGCCCTATATTTGGTTTGAGTCTCTTCAATCACTATTTGATTTTTCCCATAATATCTTGCACTCTGTGCTGGCACATGCACTGATTTCATACTTCATCTGCATAAATGCACCTAGTCTATGAATTCACCCCCAAATTCTCTTCGACATACGTAGAATTCAGAACTCATTTTTGACGTTTGTTGGTGGAAAGTGGTTTTGATTATGCTAAACATAAATTCACAATGTATGTTCCAGATTTCTTACTAATCAAGTCTCTCAGCAGCCATTATCTTTACTGTCTTGAGAACATGATGTGACTTTTGGCTTTTCCCGGTTAGGGGTCGCCACAGCGGAACTCCAGACCTCTAATGATTGGCAGTTGATTTTTACGTGCCGAGTTGCCAGCCCTGACACACAACCTTCAACAAAGGTACGCCCATTCACACATGTCTCCACGCAGTAGACAGACACTCTAGCTGAGAATCGAACTGGACAGCGTCTTACTGTGAGGCGACAACACTACCGCAGCACCACCACCGTGGATAATACATGAGAGGGAATATCACCATTCTTCAGCCGTGGGACTATCACAAGGGCCAAAGCTTCGAAAGTCTGCAGTAGCCTGTTACTTTTACAGGTAAGCCTGCGGTGTGAGGCCTCATTTACCTGACATTTCTCAGCTTCAGTGGATGAGAGGGATGTGAGTTCCAGCATGTAGGAACTGCTCAAACACCTGTTTATTTAGCTGTGTCTAGTAGCTGCTTTGAGTCCACAAGTTGAGCATATTTAACATCAGGGTCTCCCCTACAATGGCTTACCCCTGGCCTAGCAAGATCTGCACATCAGACCAATGTCTGTTTGTTTGAAGCTTGATTCCCTGATGTTAGACCATGTCCTTAGAGAATATGGCCTGATGCCAGTGCTGGTTCTGTTGCAGATCTTTGTATTCTCATTACCTTTGGCATGTACATTGGGCATGGATTCTTGTCCCCCAAGACAATGTATGGCAGTAAATGCACTTTCCCATGCATGAGCTAGCATTTTGAGTTGTTTTCAGCCTGGTGCTTCCTCTCCTCAAGCTCAGAGTCTGAAGACTTGGAGGCCCTGTCTCACACTAACAAAAGCAAAGTCCTATCCCAGCATTCCACTCTTTGACTCTTGATTTGTTGAGCTCTTGAGATTATGAGGTCCAGCATATACAAGCCCATTTTTTCTTTAAGGAATTGCTGAGCATCTTAGAATTCTGTGCTTCCGTAGGACTTTAGAAGGCGCTGTTTATAAATCCCAAGCTGAATGAATTAATCCGTCTCCAATCATCCTCAAACTGAATGCTATGTCATCTGCTTGGTGCAGCATTGGTGCCAGAGGCTATAGCATTTTGGTAGACTGCTGCTAGACAGAAAGTCTAGAGCCCTGGATAGATATGAGAAGAGAGAATGCAGTATTTTGCAATATCAGTGGTAGTATGACTGGTCTATATTGTTTGAACGAAGTTTTCTGACTTCAAATACCATATGGGAGACATCATATGGTCGAAGTTAGAAAACTTCGAATAGTGGAAAAAAAAAAGTCACTTGACATGTTAAAGCTGGGGGGCAAGCCCCCCTGCCTACAGCCCTTAGGTTAGGGTTTAGTGTTTTTTTTTTCAGTATTCAAAGTTTTTTAACTTTGACCATATGGTGTCGCCCATATGGTATTTGAAGTTAAAAAACTTTGTTCAAATAATATAGAACCGTATGACTCAGTTATTCATCACACCTGTCTAAATTCCAGCCCTCCTTTGACTGTGTGCTAGAAAAGATTACAGACCTCCATCATTCAAGGCTGGGGTCGACCTATTTTAGACTTGCTGCATAGACCACTACGGTTTTGATTGTGCTTGTTCTGTGGTCAGGACACTAGTGTTATGGATGTGCCTATGTAGAGTGGTGAGGCTGAGGTTTCCATCTCTTAAAGATCATCTCAGAAAAAACATCCTGGATGAAATGTTGTTCAGACCTGCTGCTCAGACTATGGTTAATGGCGACTTGAATTGAAAACAGCCTCTCACCACTATGGATGACTTTTTGATTCCTGTTTGCATCCTTTCTGTCCTTTTGTAGACCTAAAGAATCTCAGCACATCTTCAATTCCAGAAGATGAAAATCACAGCAGTCTTCAGATACAGAAAAAAGATTCTGTTTTGCAAGGTCTTGACCTTTTCAGGAATGACCAAGTCTTCCAAGATAACTCCAGTGGTTAAATCGCATCACTCCTACTGATGGCCTGAGGCTGCCCATAACGGGGTCCCTGAGTTTGTGCCGGCTTAAAGAGCTATCAGAAAGGGACAATGGGTGCTAGCTGTGGTGAGTGTCAAATCATGTTTTGGGGCCCTTTACAGATACCCAAAAAGGGCCTTGAAAGACCTGTTCATCTCATTAGAGCTCTTAGGACCTCCACAAACTCTTTTGTTGAACTAGAGTACTGATACTATTCCTCCTACTGATCAGAGGTAGGAGGTTTACTCCTGTTTTTCCTTGTCATGAAGGAGATGGAGGGATTCTGTTTCATTTTGGACCTCATTGACTTTATCACATCTGGTACGTTTGATGATCCTTCCAGGAGTCATGCCTCTGGAGTGGCACATGATGATATAGAGTCCACATAACAGGTGTTCGTGGTAGTCATTACATCCAGTGCCATGTGTTGCCATTTTGTGTTTATGCAGCGCCCATATTATTTACCAAGGTGGTAGTCCTGGTGAACTAAGTTTTGCAAGAGAAGGGTCTCATTCATTCCTCCTCTGCCTAGATGACTGTAAGGTACTCAGCCCATGGACATCTGTAGAAATCTGTGTGGTGAGTAAGCTCTGATTGTGTACCCTGGTGGTGACCACAAACTGATAGAAGTCCTGTTTGACCTCCTCACAGAAGATAAACTTTTTAAGCACAGAGCTAGACAGTTTTCACTGTCAGTTATTCCAGCCTTTGGAAGAGTTCCCAGTAAGTCATGCTAAGAGTAGTTCATTTAGCTTTCATTAAGTTTTCTCTCATATGAGAGAATCTTTGCCAACACCTTATCTAACTTTGTGTTGGTTTTCTGTTCTGCATCCTTAAGTACTTATAAGGGAGAGTCTGAAATGGCAATGGGGACAACATCTGGCACTTCTTTCCCCTTTTGCTATGCTAGATGTCAGACTGCTTTGTTGCTCATATTCTAATAGTGAAGGTGCCACAAGACACTGACTATTAAGAGTCCTCATTTGGTTGTCTTTACAAAAACAGAAGAAATGCATTGTTTAAGATCTAATGCGCACAGTACCTTGTGGAGCTACGGAAATGTACCCGTTCTGCTTGCCAGCTCTGTATGAATCCGGATGTACACCATAAAGATCATTGCTGCAGGATTCAATATATATGAATGGAATATCAACTGGAGGCAGGCATCTCCCAGCATGCAAATCTGCAGTCTCAAGCCATAGAGATTATTTAAAATGTGTTGAGCATTAAAAAATATATGTGTATGCATAACAAACATAACCATTTGACAAATATATTGAAAGACCTGAGTAATGAACATTAATACCTTTATATCATGATAGTACACCATATCTAAACAGGAACTATACAAGCTCTAGATAAAAAAATCTTAAATATTACATTTGTGTGAAACTTGGGTAAAATAATATATTGTACTTAATAATTAATAGAGTTTGATTGCTCCAATAAACCCAAGCCTAACCTACACAATTATTAAGATCAAGACAAGTGAAGAAAGAAAAAATAATGTATAAAAATGTTTGTCACCAAAACCTTTCAACAGGTTTGTTAACGCCTGATATTCTTTTTGTAAGGAGCCTCTGAGGTCAGTCTAGTTGCTGCGGTTTCCTGGTCAGGTACATATCGAAGGGAGCATTGTGCTCTGATTGGTGAGTGGACTAATGACTTCTTTGGACTTAAATCATGCTTTTACTTATAAGTTGCCCAACACAGATGGATTTCCTCACTATTGTGGTATATGGTGGTCGAAAGTAAAGCTACTTTCTACATGCATACCCAGTTCCCTGACCACTAGATTGGTGTGGGCAAATTACCAAGCTCTGAGGGACTCTGCTAGTGACTGGTCTCTTTGTGTAGGTGACCTTTCCTGTTTTGACCTCCTGGGTCCTATCATTTAGCCCTTTGACTATCCAGTGGGTGATAAAAGGGTTTATACCTAACTTGGTGAGCTTGTGTATATTGCCTAAGTGGGGTATTGTATCAAAAACCTTGGCTAGGTTGAGGTAAGCTGTATGCACAGTCTTACCCTCATCCATTGCCTTTGTTCACTCTTTCGAAGAAGTCCATCAAATTTATGAGGCATGGCCTTTCTTTAACAAAGCTGCAAAGCTGACTTGTGATGAGTCCAGTGTTTGCAGATACCTATGTCCTTGTTTATCATATCATGATGATCTCTTACACGGCCTTGCATATGAGGCTGGTCAGACTTATGGACCTGTAGTTACCCAGATCAGTGGTTGGACCTCCATTGTGCAGGGTAGCCATTTTCCATTCCTTGGGCACATTTTACATTCCTTGGGCACAAATCATACAGTTGGTCATCAGTCAATGATGTTATAGTGTTGGCTAGTCACCTCAGATGTTGATTCCCTGTTTACCTCAATACAAATGACGTAGGTATTGAATACTTATGGGAATATATAGTACAACATTCATTATATACAACCAAAGAAACAAATGCTATATGTGCACTGCTAGAGATAGTGTTGTAAAATGTTTTCTTATTTCATTTAATATAAACAAGCATGAGAAGTAGCGATGGGTACACCTGTTGCTAGCACCTGTGTAAATGTAGTGATGAATAAATGGAAAAATTAATTCTATCAGATCATATTCCATACTATAAAAATGTTATTTTTTTACAGGCAGTTTGTGATGATTTATCATTTGTCAAGGCTCATTATCAATATTTGATGATTTTATAAAATATATTAATGTCAGAAGAAAAATTCAAACAAGTCGCATCTGCCTCAGGTGATGAAAAACTTCTTTATTAGCAGCTAACCAGATTACACAGCATGTTGGCCAAGATGATCTCCTCTGGTCAACTTGTTTACTGACATCAACTTTTATACTGCAAGCAAAACAACTTTTTGTTACATTTCTGACCGTTGACAGTTGGCTATGAAAAACATATAGGATAAACATGTTTATCACAAATCACCTCAAACCAACAGTTAGTACAGAATGTTCAAGAAGTACAGAATGTTCAGTTCAACAATGGTAGCTCAAATTTTCCAGGACACACAGCCTGCTTCAGTAAATTAACTCTTACTCGGCCGTGCGTCCTTATCCCAGGCTTCACCAAGCTATAACCAAATCTCTTTATTCTGAAATGCCGAAAACAGTTATTATTCAGGTTCATAAGCAATGCTGCCTTTTGTTCACAGATGAGGCCCATCTTTGATAGGCATATCCCAACAAATAACATGTTCACTTTGCAAGAAGAGGAAAAAGACAAATAACAGTATGTTTTAAACCTTTTTCTTTTAACATTTCCCCCCTGAAAACACTTTTATTTGTCTTTTTATTTCAGCAATATATGGTAAAAACTAAGTTTTTCTTTGCATACATTACTTCATTAGCAAAACAAATTTTTAAACTTCAAAAACATTTGCAAAGAGTCACATTTCAATGTATTCACTTTCACCAGTCTGTTGCAATTGCTGGTACATCGTCTTCGTAACAGCAGTATCAACCAGTCTTTGTAGAAGACCTCTGATACAGGGTATACAACAGCAACCACATACCACCACGATAGCCACAGCGACTCCAATGGACACCAGGAAACTGCTGATGAGATGACTCCATTTTCCAAACCACGCTTGTAGAAAGTCAGTAAAGGGATTATTTACCCCAGAGTTCTCTGACAATTCTTCGGATAACATCTCCAAACCTTTCAAAGCTCGAGTGATACTTCCATCAGGCGCAGTGTTGTTTGGAATATATGTACAACAGAAAATCCTAAACATCTTGCAAACTCCTCCTTCTTTGGCCAGGAGCATATCCAACGCAATTTGATTCTGCCATGCCACCTGCGAAGTGGCCTCCAGTTGTTCAGCAATTCCTTTCAATGCATCTTTGGTATAGTTCACAAAACGTTGCTGGTTATAGTAAATGTAGTTGATCCAGTCCACATTCTTATTAGGTTGAATCCAGACAAAGATGGATGTAAAACCAGCTGCTATTTGGTTTATTGCTTTGTATTCATCAGGTACACCTCTTGGTACGCCAATCCTATCGATGTAGACACCGTTATCGAAGGATTGCTTCGGTGCCTCTCTTTTTCTCCTACTCAACCACTTTGGCTTTATTTCAGGTTCTCTTACGAAATTGCTTGCTGGAACTGGGAAAATGTAGAATGGCAGAATTAACTTTATAAGTGCACAAGTTCCCCTCCAGGGAATCGTAAGCCTTGATCTGAGTTTGTTGTCTCCACATATCCACCATACTTCTGCTAAACTATGAGTTTGGTTCTCCAGAAATGGATTCTCATTGCCATTCACAGTAACATTGCAATAGTTCTGTCCCATATTACCATAATTTTTCCCTGTGCCATCTCTGGAAATGCACATATACGAACCTGGATAGGAAATCGCTGCAGGCGGTTTCTCAACTTTGCTTATAACTGGAAAACGCTGAGTTTCATTTTTGCATTTATCTTCAGTTTTGTTGAAGAATAATTTTAACAGACACGTTAGGTTACCTTCATCTCGCATCAATGGGACTGTCGCTAGTTGCTGTTTGCCTTCAGCACAAGAAATACAGTTCTCACAATGTGCCTCTCGGGTACTATATCTAACCCAAGATAACCATTCATTATGGTGTACAAATCCCGTCTCGAGTAACAATTGTTCTTCTGTGAAGGCAAAATCTGCTTTACTTGTAGTATTCTTAAGGCTTTGTACTTTAAGTTGGAGGGTCCCCAAAGGATCAGTTCTAGTTGGAAGGGACACTCCGATTCCATAAACTCCTGAATCACTTTCTTGTGGTGACACAATGGTTATAGTAATTACTTCGGTACCTTGGAAATGCGCAATTTTTATTCTTTGTTGCCTGCTTTTATCTTTCTCTGGTATCACTGCGCCACTTGTTTCCCATCCATTCACATCTGTTGACCACCAAACATTTGACTAGGACGTACAGTCTCTATTGCACAAGTATTTTGCACGAGTCAAGAAATTATTATTGTTCCATTTAGAACAGTCCAAAATTCCTTCACAAAGTTTCACCTTAAACACAGTAGTAACACCTGCTTGCACTTGCAGCACCACCATTCCTTTTTCTCTTGCAACTGTTCCTTCTCGTATGGACATATTTACTTTCGCCACCAAAATCATCATCATGTGACAGTTGAAGTACCAGTTGAACGTGGCCATCCTCCCTAAGGACTACCTCTCGCCGGTTTCTTCACTGGGTTTGAGATGAACTAACCCCTGTTGGGATAATCCCCCTTTGTAGCCAGACTTTGCGCTCAGAGGTCCGGTGGAGTTTGACCAATATCAATGGCAGAAGGAAAAGCCTTGAGTTTTTTTACAGTGGGTGATATGAATCCACAAAGTCCTCTCAATGATCTTTACAGCCGTAGGTGTCGAGATTAGTACTTGGTATGGGCCTTCCCACCTGGGAGATGACCAATTCTTTCTCATCACAATTCGGATCCACACCCAGTCCCCAGGTGCCACGCTTAACAAGGTTTCATTTCTGGAATCTGCAAAGGAGTCATTGGTTACAAGAGATTTGACATTTAGCAGCTTCTTCATATAATCCGCTAGATCCTCACTCCCCTCACATTCCGCTGGCAACAATCCTTGCCACTGCGGGACGTAATATGGTCTCCCAAACAAAAGTTCAAATGGTGTAAGTCCTTTGTAGGAAGGTGAGATTCGCATATACAGGAGTGCCAAAGGAAGGCACGCAGTCCATGATCTATGTGTTTCTGCCATCAGATTGCGGAGCTTACTCTTCAAGACACCGTTGTGTCTCTCCACCAGTCCAGCTGATTGGGGATGGTAAGCACAATGATATTTAAGATCGATTTGAAACACTTGACCCAACTTCTGAACAATCTGATTAACAAAATGAGACCCATTATCACTGTAAATGCGTCTTGGTAAACCAAATCGGGAAATTATTTCTGTAGTCAAAAGCTTTGCTACTGTTTGTGCATTTGGGTGCTTTACTGGAAAAGCTTCTACCCATTTAGAAAAAGCATCAATAATGACTAAACAGAACTGTTTTCCCTCTGAGGGTGTCAATTCAATAAAGTCCATACAGAGTGTGTGGAATGGATTTGGAGGGATGGGGAATGCCTGCTGAGACTTTTTAACTCCCCCCTGAGCATGATACTTTGCACATAATAAGCAAGATAAACAGAATTGCTTTGCATAAGTTGAAAACCCTTTACACCAAAACACCTTAGACACTATTTGAATCATCGTCTGTACTCCTACATGGGCAGGTCCATGGCTAACCAATGCCGCATACCTAAAAAGGTTTGAGGGTAATACCATTTTGCCATCTGATGCCCTATACAACCCATCCTGTTGAGTGATACCATATTTTACCCAACGACATTTTTCCTTCTGTGTTGTCAATGTTTGCATTACTTTTAGTGTCTCTAAGTCTAAGAGGTGTCCGGGCTCTAAATCATTGTCATGTAAAAGCAAATCATTTTCTTGAGCTGCCTTTTTTGCAGCCATATCAGCAAGTGCATTTCCCCTGGAGACAGGATCTTTTCTGTTGGTATGTGCGGAACATTTACATATCGCTACCTGAAGTGGTAGTTGCACTGCATCTAACAACTGTAAAGTTAAATCTCTGTGATTTATTGGTTTGCCTGTCGCAGTAACCATTCCCCTATTCTTCCATTGTTGAGCGAAAACATGTACAGTGGAGAAAGCATATTGACTATCTGTATAAATTGTCACTTTCTTACCCTCCCCTAAGGTACAAGTTCGAGTCAAAGCCACCAACTCAGCTGCTTGTGCAGAATAAATGTTTGACAATCTTTTTGCCTCCAAAACTTCAGTTTCTGTGGTGACTGCTTACCCTACTAGTGTTTTTCCTACAGTTTCCTACTTTGCTGATCCGTCTACAAACAAAACGAGATCAGAATCTACCAACGGAATATCTGTTAAATCTGGTCGGGGAAGCACTTTGTCATGAATGCTCTCGAAACAAACGTGTGGAGTACCTTCTTCTGGAGTCGGCAAAAGTGTCACCGGATTAAGAGTAGTACATCTTTCTATGGTCATATGAGGCTGTGTCAGCAGCACTGTCATACATGACAAATGTCGACTAGGAGATAAAAAGGTTATCTTATCTTGCAAAAGTATAGTAGCTACTGAATGTGGAACCTTGCAATTGTAATGGGTGAAACAAAACTAATGATGCTGAGGCTTGTACTGCCATGGCGGCTGCCACTACAGCTTGAACACAATGCGGCAATGCCCTTGCAACAGGATCTAATCTGGAGGAGTAGAAAGCTATCGGTCTCTGTTTATCCCCATGTACTTGTACCAGAACCGAAGTCATATATCCTCCCTTACAATCAACCATTTGTACAAACGCTTAGAATAGTTCGAAAACCCAAAACAGAGGATCCTGCTATCAATTGCTTAATTCTATTAAATGCCTGTATTGCCTTATTTGTCCACTGTATATCATTCTTAGCTGCCATGGGAGTGTCATAGATCAGTGCGGTCAATGGCCCAACTTCCTCAGCATAGTTAGGGATCCAACTTCTACAAAAATTAGTCACACCTAAAAAGGACATCATCTCCCGCTTAGTTGTGGGCATAGGTGCCTCAAGAATTGCTTGTTTTCTTTTGTCTCCAATTGTCTACCTGCCTGCGAAATTAAGTACTTTACTTGTGCTTTCCACAATTGTAACTTTTCTTTATTTACCTCATGTCCTTGCTCAGCTAAAAAACTAAGAGGGGCAAGGGTATCCCTTTTACAACCTTCCTGCGTGGGTGAGGCCAACAAAATATCATCTACATACAACAGAACCTGGCTTCCTTTTGGGGGAACAAACTGAGTTAAATTCGCAGCCATTTCTTGTGCAAATATTGTTGGACTCTCAGAATAACCCTGTGGCAATCTGGTGTAGGTGTATCTTTTACCTTGATAAGTGAATGCAAACCAAAATCTACTCTCCTTATGTAGTGGTATGGAGAAAAAAGCATTGCTGATATCTATGACAGAAAAATATCTGTGCTGAGGTAGTAAATCATTAAGTAATGTATAGGGGTCAGGGACCACCGGTGCTCTTGGGATCACAGCTGAATTAACTGCTTGTAAATCCTGAGCCAACCTCCATGACCCATCCGGTTTCTTTACAGGAAACGGAGTATTGCAGGGCGAATCTGGGCATTCAACAAGAATTCCTACCTGATGTTCTTCGTCTTCCCTTGCTGCAGTCCTGACAATTGGGTATAGTCCGCGTCCCAGTCGGCCCGAATACCAGAGAGAGCTGACGCCGGTCATGGCGCCTTAGACTGACGCCAGTACGCCAGGGTACTAATGCGCATGACCGACGCCATTTCCTCAGTCTTTTGCCGCATGGTCCGATGCAGAAGCAATTTTGGCGAGTGCAGGTTGGCGTTTGAGATTTTCCAAACCGGAGTTTCAGACCGAATACAGAGTTGGCTAAGTAACCCGCTAGAACATTTTGGTTTTTCTTGCCTCAGTATTTAACCGGATGTCAGAAAAAGTGAATAACTGTATTTCTTGTGGGAAGCAGATACCGTGATAGGGATTATCATACATTGTGTATACCTTGTTTAGGGCCTGAGCACGACGTTGTTGGTTGCCGCCTTGTGCTAGATTTAACAAGCGCACTATTAAGAGGAGGCTTGATTGTGCTAGGTTAGTGTTTGGGAAGCGCTGTAATTATACTATGCCGCCGGATGCTCCGACGCCTGCTTCATCTAAGAAGCGCAAGGACAAAACAGTGAAGTCTAGGGTGAGGAACCGCAGTCTCGACGCCGGTCCTTTAGAAGGCTCAGGGGAGCTAGAGGTTTTGCCAGGAGTCTCTATGGAGTCTCAGGCAGATACTTTACTGTTACAGGATGTGCCCTCTCAGGAGGTAGGCCAGGCTGAGGGGCTTCTCAGGTAACTGTTCTTCCCTCTCTTCCCAAGGTAGTTAGGGCCTCTCCTTCTGTTGCCAAAGCTTCTTTTAGAGGAAGGCCAAGTTCAGCTTCTGTAGGGGCTTCTCCTGGCATTTCGGCTCTGTGCCTAAGAAACATATGCTTAAAATGGCAGAAGATTTGATTACTTTGATTAGAGGTTCTATGCCCCCACCTGATAAGAGGCCTAGGGTGGAACAGGAGTTTGATAGTTTTGAACAGTGTTCACAGGCTTCAGAGTCTTCTGTGGAAGACTTGCAAGAGTTTCCTACTTATTCTGATTCTGATGTGGATGATTCCACTCCTTCAGCTTCTCCTCCTGAGGATTTTTCATTTTCAGAGACTCTTCACTCCATGAGGGAGCACTTTAAATGGGAAGGCCAAGATTACTCTGACTCCAGATGTGGCCTTAGGGAATTCTTGTTTTTGGCCCAGCATTGGCCCTTAGCTATTCCTCCTGTGTTGAATGTGGTGGAGGATGTTTTGCAGAGGCTTCTCTGAACCCTGATTCCTTGCCTCCTGCTCCTGTTAAGCCTGATAGGTATTATAGGGTGCCCAAGCTCATAAGTATTTGTTTAAGAGTCCCAGGGCGGACCCAGAAACTGTTTCTCAGGGGCCTAAAGGTGTTAAAGCTTCTGTGGTTAAAAATCCTGTACCCTCTGATAAAGAGGCAAGGGCTTTGGATAGGTGGGGTAAGAAAGTATATACTTCTTCCACTCTAGCCATGAGGGCGTTGAATTGTCAATTTCATATGCTGAAATATCAGAATTATCTCCTTTCACAATTGAAATCTAAGGTGGATGCTTTGGCGGAAGGTATTGAGTGTAAAGAATTGCTGGATTTGGTTCATGTGTCTGAACAAGTGGGTAAGCATTCTTTGCAGTGTGGTTTTGATGCTGTTCAGGCCTCCTCGAGGGTGGCTGCTACTAGTTCTGTTCTTCGCAGACATGCATGGTTGAAGGATCAGAATTTAGCTGAGCATGTTAAGACCAGGATTTTGGATGCTCCTTTACAGTCTGATGTGTTGTTTGGACCGCCTGTGGAAGCAGTTTTAAAGAAAATGGAGGACAAAGCTAAGTCTATGCAGACTGTTAAAGATTTTTTGCAGGTGCAGCCTCCGAAGTTTAGTAGAAATTGGCCTGCTAAGGGGTGGACATATCCTGCTTATGGTTCCCAGTCTAGGGGTAGGTCTAGACGTGGTAGGGGCAGGGCTCAAGGTTCTGCTTAGGCCTAGATCAGACAGTTCACCTGCTCAGACTTCTGGTGAGGGCAGGGTCAGTCCTTTCGTAAGCAGAACCAATGACCTGCCTTTTCATCTGCCAGTGGACTCTCGCCTGGCAGCTCCTTTGGGAGGAAGATTGTCTCTTTTCAAAGAAAATTGGGATTTAATCACTCAAGACAGATGGGTGCTGGATATCATTCATCACGGTACAGATTTTATTTCCACACAATGCCCCTTTCAAAGGCATGCCAGATGTTCCTCCTCCACAAAGAAAAGAGGCTCACAAGCAAGTTTCTCAGTTACTCCAGATAGGGGCTATTCAGCCAGTCCCTGTGTCAGAAAGGGGCTTCGATTTTATTCTCGCCTGTTCCTAGTACCAAAGAAGGGGAACACGTGGAGACCAATTTTGGATTTATCTATCCTCAACACTTATCTGGACATTCCCAAGTTCAAGATGTTGACGTTACAGCAACTGTTACCTCTGCTGGGCAAGGATCACTGGATGGTAACTTTGGATCTCAAGGAAGCTTACCTTCATGTGCCCATAAGGCTAAGTTGCAGAAAGTATCTGCGGTTTCAACTGGAGATTTTCATTATCAGTTCTCTGCATTGCCCTTTGGCTTATCTACTGCCCAGAGTATTCACAAAGGTTCTGGCTCCAGTGATAGCTTACTTCAGGCTTCAAGGCATTCAAATTTATCCTTACTTGGACGACTGCCTGATTCTGGCTCAAGAAAAGGAACACCTTCTACAGCATCTGGAATATGTCATAGCAGTGCTAAGATGCCTAGGGTATTCTGTGAACGAAATAAAGTCCAGTCTAGTACCCTCTCAAGACATGTGCTTTCTGGGTGTGAGACTGAATACAGCAGCCCAGATGGCCTTTTTAACCCCGGACAAACAACAGAGTCTGTCACTTTACTTCCATCAACTATCTCATCAGTCCGTGCTGACTGCAAGGACAGTCCTTCAAGCATTAGGGTTCATGGCATCTTGTATTCTGGTGCTTCCCAATGCCAAACTGCATATGAGGAAGCTGCAATGGTATCTCAAAAATGTATGGACACAGCACTGCCAAGATTTGGACACTGTCATTCAAATAATACCTTGCCTTCAAAAGGAATTCTTGTGGTGGGCTCAGGAATGTCACCTAAACAAGGGACTCTCTGTGACCCGCCAGAGGCGAGTCAGATTTTAACGACAGATGCCTCGGACACTGCTTGGGGAGCTCATCTAAATGGAAAGTGGATACAAGACAAGTGGCCTGCCAGACTACAGCATCTACATATCAACATGAAGGAGATGTTAGCAGTCCAGTTTGCATTGATGGCGCTCAAGGAGTTCCTTCTTCCAGGGCAGGTGTTGATTCTGACAGACAACACAACTGTCATGTGGTACATCAACAAGCAAGGGGAACACATTCTTATCCTCTATGCAGGCAAGCAATGATTTTATGGGAGACTGCTAAGCCTGCAACTGACTCTTCAGGCAAGGTTTCTGCCAGGAGCACAGAACTCCTAGCAGATGTATTAAGCAGACAAATCATGGATCCCCACGAGTGGAAACTGGATCTTCATGTATTTCAGAAATTGACAGTGTCATGGGGAACTCCAGACATAGATCTGTTCGCTTCTCCACTAAACCACCAGCTGCCAAAGTATTGCACAAAGGGGTTTCATCACACAGCTTGGAAAGTGGATGCTCTGTCTTTCAGTTGGAAAAACCTTCATGTCTATGCCTTTCCACCTCTACCTCTTCTTCCAAAGGTATTACTAAAGGTCAGACAGGACAGGCCAAGGATGATTTTGATAGCTCCAGATTGGCCTCGGCAACACTGGTACCCACTTCTAAGGAGTCTTGTAAAGAAGCCTCCATGGCCTTTACCTCTGATTCCTCATCTGTTATCTCAGAAGGACGGTCATCTGCTCAATGTCAAGCTTCAATCTCTTCATCTCACAGCTTGGCATATTCTGTGTTGAAGCATGTGAGGTCTCAGCTTCCTCAACAAGTTTTAAATGTGATTATGGAAGCTAGAAGGCCTAGTACTAGGAGAGTGTACGCGGAAAAATGGAAGAGATTTTATTTTGGAGTACAGCAAAGAATTTGGAGATTTCAGAGCCTAATTTGAGTGTGGCTCTTCAATATCTTACTGAATTATTGGACAAAGGTTTGTCTTTCTCTTCCATAAAGATTCATGCTGCAGCAATTTCAGCTCACTATGATTGTGACCCACCTTTGTTTTCGCATCCTTTGTTCAAGCAGTTTCTTAGAGGGGCAAAGAATATAAGACCCCCACGTAGAGCTCCTACTCCTGCTTGGGATCTCAATTTTGTGTTGGAAAAACTTACTCTACAACCTTTTGAGCCTGCAGCTACTGCTGAATTGAAATATTTGTCATGGAAGACTGCTTTTCTGTTGGCTATTACTTCTGCAAGAAGGGTGTCTGAGTTGCAGGCCCTTATGGCAGTAGAGCCCGTTTTGATTTTCCATAAGGACAGGGTATCATTACGAACTAATCCATCCTATATGCCTAAGGTGGTTACAAGTGTGGCTTTAAACCAAACTATTCATTTGCCTACGTTTTTTGCAGATCCTCAAAATAAAGGGGAAAAGATTTTGCACACTTTAGATGTACACAGGCAATTATGCTATTATTTGAGCAGGACTAAAGATTTTAGGCAGTCTCAGCAGTTACTTGTTTCTTTTGCTTTAAGTTCACAGGGCAAGCCTGTGTCAAAACAAACTATTTCTAGGTGGATTGGCTTTTGCATTGCATTTTGTTATTCCCATCATGGCAAAGAGGTTCCAGCTGGGATTAGGCCTCATTCCACTAGGGCTACTGCCACTTCAACAGCATTTCTAAGGGGTGGCAACTAAGGATATTCTGGAAGCAGCTACTTGGAGTTCAGTGCATACTTTCTCTAGGCATTATCACCTGCCTATATACTCTAAGACTAGAACTGGTTTTGCCACAGCTGTTTTACAAGGCATGTTGTCAGCTCCTGCTACTTTATAATTTGCCAGCCTCCCTTACCTCTGCTTTGGGATTCTACCCAATTGTCAGGACTGCAGCAAGGGAAGACGAAGAACATAGTACAGTTTTGTACCTACCATAAATGTAGATGTTCGAGGATTCCCTTGCTGCAGTCCAATTTACCCTCCCTCCTTCCCCTCTGTGTTTCAGGGTGGTTGTGTAGGTGAGTTTACATGCTTATATTTTTTGGTATATATTACTGTATATATTGTACATGTTTTTTGGTGCAGGTTGTTTTTGGGACTTGTCTTTTGGGTCTTCTGACATCTGGGGCAAGAAAAGACTGAGGAAATGACGCGGGTCAGGCGCATTAGTACCCTGACGCACTGACGCCAGTCTAAATGCCATGACCGACGTCAGCCTTATACTCTGGTATTCGGGCCGACTGGGACGCGGACTATACCCAATTGTCAGGACTGCAGCAAGGGAATCCTCGAACATCTACATTTATGGTAGGTACAAAACTGTACTTTTTAGCTGCTCAATGACTGGCTTACTTCCTTCCTCTGCTTGTTTACTTAGCGGGTATTGGTGCTTACGAGGTCTAAAACCTGACTTTGGAGTTATACAAACTTCACCTGCTGTTTTCATCAGTCCTACATACTCTTTACCTTTTGACCATAAATCTACAGGTAAGGCACTTAACGCACTATCTTCCTCTTGGGTTAGGAGGATTTGTCATGCCATTTCTGTTTTGGCATCCCTGAAGTGCACACTTGGTTGTGCCCAAGTCACCCAATTTAATCTTTGTACCTGGATCTGTTGATCTTTCAATTGACTTTCGGACATTGTGTCCCAATTCATTACCTTTTTCGCCAAATCTACCCAATGTGTCCCCACCGCTTTAGTAATTGAAATATGTGGGCTATAACCTGAGCGATATAAAGAACTCATTTCCTTAGTCAAAGTACAGGTCACTACTGTATTACTCATGATCCCAAAACATATCATTCAAAATTATCTTTGCACGTTTGTGCTTAAAGAATTCTTTTTCAAATTCTTTATCTGGACCAGGGGTCTTTCTGTAGAACATTGTACAATGTAAGTGCACCGCAACCTGTGGTGACCCACTCCTAGATTTACTTAAAGCTAGGTTGATCAAATCTGTATCAACCCTCCCCGGCCCGTTTGAAATCAAGTCCTGGCTATACCAGTAAAACAAGTCTTGTACTCCCTGTACCACCAAGCCATCCGCTAACCTTTTCACCTCAATGCCTTTAGGTGTGGGAATTGCAGCTATTCCAAACGAATGCATCAAATCTCTTCCCAGCAAATTAACTGGACAAACTATCGATATAATTACCCTACACCTAACAGTTTGGTTTGTTTGTGGATCTGTGAACAATAGAGGATGTGACGGTGGTTCCTTATAGATTTTCCCATTTGCCGATTTCACAAGGACAAACTCATCTGTCTCGCAGTTCGGAGGCAGAACTGCTGGACCCAAAAGTGTACGCGATGCACCTGAATCACATAAAAACTCCACTTTCTGTCCCTCAACCAAAAACTCTATCATGGGTTTTTGATCTAGATGCATAACAATACCCAAATTTGCCAGGTTTATGACTTCACAGTCACAATCCCGCCCTTCCTTCTGAGTGTTCTGACATTCATCGCAGAGAGTGTCTGCCTCATCATCATCACAATCATTCTCACTTTCTTCTTCTCTACAATAATCACAATAATGAATTTGGCGCCTTCCTTTACTATCATATAGTCATGCAGAGCCCTTGTTCGTAAGCTGTGGGGGATGTTGCCACTCTTCACAGTCAGCAGCGAAATGCCCATGTCTACCGCACTTAAAACATTCTCCACGTTTTAACCTCCCCTCATATTCCTCCGAATGTCCACCCAGTTTATTTAACATGTCCCTTTGGGCCCCACGCTTTTACGCCACCACGGCCTTGCCCCTTTGGTCCTGTACCAAGAATATACCACCATCATCCCCTACTGCTAACACTTGTACTTTCTTTTTCTTTTTTAAATTGAAATGTCGCTCAACATGCCGTGCATATTCAAGCAAAGGTTGCAGTCTACATGTTTTATGATCTACCATATGCTTAGTTATAAAACTACTTATTGGAGCCCTACAACCCTTAAGAAAAGCATTTTTCAATTGCTGTTCATACGGACTATCATTGGTCTGATCCTGCGGAATCATCATTACACAATGGTTATTGAAAACTTCTGTCAATCTTACAATATAGTGATCTACAGATTCATCATCATTTTGGATGCACTGATTTATTACTGTCCAATCTGCTCTTGGACACCACTTATCAGAAATTCTCTTTAACAGATCAGTGACTCGCGTGTCTAACACCCCAGAATTATGCTTTAATGCAGTGCCGTCATCTGCCTTACATGTCCAAGTACCACAAACTAAGTGCCAATCTGGACCCAGGATTTGTCGCACTACTTGTTCTACTTTTAAACCATTTAGATGATAACTTAAACGCATACCAACTATGTCCTCAGAAAACTTTTGAAAATTAACCTTGGGATGAGGAATACCATCTGTAGCTCGTTTTGTATCCTCTCTAGCCCAGGGATGATAAATTAAAATAGTTGGCTCTTGTCCAACATCCACTGCTTGTGGGTTTGCAACTTGTACTAAGGGAAGAGCTTCAGAGTGGTCAGAAAGTTTAATGGCCCAACGTCCTTGCCCTGCTGGTCCCGACCTTAACTGCATAGGTTGGTCTACCTGTTGCAAAGCAACCTTGGGTACTACGGGAATTTGCAGGTAAATTGGAGGGGTCACAACGCTTCCTTGAGCAGCCAATAACCCACCCTGCTGTACAGATCCCACATCTTCAGACTGATATTGAGGAGGTTCCGCCGGTACGGCAGCAGCAATTTCCCCATACCGTGGGGCAGTTGCCTGCCTTTGTACCACACAAACTGTATGCTCCTCCTCCTTATCTAAAAATAAAGCTACTTTTCCACTTGCCACCAGTGATCCCTTTGATTTATTTTTTCTTTTTCCTGGCACTGTTTTTCTGTTATAGCTCGTTTATTTGCTTCTTCTAACCATCTTTGTGCTTGGGGAAATCCCAATTGTCTTTGTTTTTTAGTTCTAGTTCCCGCATCTCTTTTCAAACAGGCATTCTTATTCAGTGTACCATCAAAAATCATATCTGGACTTCCACTTTTTCAAAAATTTAACATTATTTTTGTTTAAACCTTTCATATACTTAGCATCAACATTTAAACAGGCATCACTCTCACACTTGCAGCAACTCAAACCCATGTTTCCCCTAGATTTCTTATTTTAGGACTGTATCAAAGTTATTTTACAGGGCTTATTATAAAATGGGGCTATCTTAACGGGTGATCCTAACAAAAGAATCTTAACAAGTAATCCTACCCACCCTTAACTAAAAATAAAACCCTTGTCGACAAGATTAAATTAAAAGAAAATTTATTTTTCATCCTACCTGAACCAGATGAGACTCCATTTCCCCTTTTGGTTCAGAAACCGTCCCTCAGATAGGGATCAGAGAGCGGCCGGCCTCCTTTCAACGACAAATCAGTCGGAGGGCTTTCAGTCGAGGGAATCTTAAGATGAGAAACCCTCACCTGCACAGGTTTTTCGGTCTCTGTCTGTCTGATTCGTATCTTCGTAGAGGTTTCCGGTCCGAAGGACCAAAATGTCAGAAGAAAAATTCAAACGAGTCGCATCTGCCTCAGGTGATGAAAAACTTCTTTATTAGCAGCTAACCAGATTACACAGCATGTTGGCCAAGATGATCTCCTCTGGTCAACTTGTTTACTGACATCAACTTTTATACTGCAAGCAAAACAACTTTTTGTTACATTTCTGACCGTTGACAGTTGGCTATGAAAAACATATAGGATAAACATGTTTATCACAAATCACCTCAAACCAACAGTTAGTACAGAATGTTCAAGAAGTACAGAATGTTCAGTTCAACAATGGTAGCTCAAATTTTCCAGGACACACAGCCTGCTTCAGTAAATTAACTCTTACTCGGCCGTGTGTCCTTATCCCAGGCTTCACCAAACTATAACCAAATCTCTTTATTCTGAAATGCAGAAAACAGTTATTATTCAGGTTCATAAGCAATGCTGCATTTTGTTCACAGATGAGGCCCATCTTTGATAGGCATATCCCAAGAAATAACATGTTCACTTTGCAAGAAGAGGAAAAAGACAAATAACAGTATGTTTTAAACCTTTTTCTCTTAACAATTAACACAACTGCTTTTCTAAGTTTCAAAAAATCAGTTCATTTTACGCAGATAGACTTCTTGGATATTAGACTTGGTAAGAACTGCAAGAGGAAAATTGAAACTACATTATATAAGAAAAAAGTTTGCAAAAATACCCAGCATGCATCCCCCACAGATTTTTCAAGATATAGTAAAGAATCAAATGGTGCAGGTGGCAAAATTGAGCACACATTATCGTATAATGAAAGGTCAAATGGATAATATGGCCAATGATTTTGTGGCCAGAGTCTGTAATGAACAGTGAGTATATGCTGTAGAACAAGAAGTGCAGAATGATAGGGCTAATATAAGACCAGTTTTCTCGGAAGCAGTAAATAATGAACAAGGAAAGAGAAATAGGATGTTCAAACCAGTGAATAGATGTATGTTAACATATAATAGAAATATGCCAATGGTCAAAAAATAATAAAACAGTACTGGCCCGTAGTAAAACAGCTGCCTCATTTCAAACAAGAAGAGCAAGATTGTTTAAGTTTTACATACAAGAGAAGTAATCTTCAAAATATCTTGTGATCTAAAAAACAGGAACAGGTTTCTAACTAGATATGAAGTACAAAACAAGGAGCATACAAATGTTTATGAATGTCAATATTACAAATATATAAATGCATAAAAAGTGATTAAACATATAGTAAAAAAAAAAAGACACCTTTTTATTTAAAAGCTTATGGCACTTGTGACACTAGAAACCTAATGTATATGGCTTTGTGTTAGCAATGTGAAACGTTTTATGTAGGGAAAACCAGTCACAGGTTAGAAGAGCCCATAAGTGATCATATGTCTGAAATGCGTAGTTGTAACCAATGCATTGTATAAGCATGTGAAGGAGACAGATGACAGTCATGGTTTAAAGTTTCTTATCTTACATGTGATTCCTGAAAAAAATGAGGTGGGGGGGAGATATGAAGACTGATGCACAGAAAGAGAAGAACCGGTGGATAGTTAGATTTAGTGCACAAATGTATCCAGGCTTGAATGAGTCATTCACGGTCAAACCCATTTTAAAAGAACTTGGGAATAAGATCAAATAAGTGCATATATATGTATATGTATATATATATATATATATATATATATATATATATATATATATATATATATATATATATGTATATATATATATATATAAAGAGAGAGAGAGGGACTGAGATAAATATGGGTAAATGTAGATATAATTAATATGAAATGATTGCAAAACAAGCTTAATATAATTTTTAAGTTGATAAAGTGATTTACATGTGGTTGTTTCTAACTTAAATGGTTGCGAGGAATTTTTCATTAATGATCATATGATGTTTTTAGATAATGATCACATGATGCTTTCATGAGTTATATAAGGAAGTGATTGATTTTTCATTTTTTTATTGTTTGCCCAAGGAAGCTATTTTTAGTGAAAGTGTAACTTGCGTTTTAACTGCGATTTAATTAAAATTAAAGAATTGGTGCATGTGGCACCGGACCTCTTCTTTTTCATTTCCATGCGCACAAAACACGACTGTAAGCTCCAGTTAAAAAGCCATTCAAGTGCATCAGAGAGGTCATGCTTTATGCTATTTAGAAAGCATCCCAGGATGTTATTGGGGTTCATCTATGCAGTGTTTTTAGCCTTGGAAAGTAATTGATATCCTATTCCCTAGTAATTGTTGGGGGGGGGGCGGGCTGTAGTATGCAATATTTCTTTTTAACTATTAGGGGGAGTTGGGGGGGTTGGGATTTTGAACTGAACCTGTTGGCCAAAAGGTTGGTAGTGGCTGCCGGTTCAGTGTGTGTGATGCCATATACAATATGTTTTGCTCATTGCTGCCCATTTCCCTTGAAGTTATGGACATAGCTATAGAAAGCTTTTTGGTCGTCCTTTTATGTGAGAAGCTATTTTTGCTTTAAATTTAGCTTTTGAAGTATTAATTTAACCCTCTTATAGATTTGTTAGGGGGCTTTTAGAATATTGGGGTTTGTCCCTCCTGTGATTGACCAAGATTTATTCCTTTTGTTGTGTAACTGATTAATATTGTAATTCCACATGGTAGCCTGTCTTTTGAGTTTGTCTTATTCTTAATACAAGTGGGTACAGCTCACTCTATACAGCTATCAGTATGGCTGTACAGGGATTTGTAAATAGCTCAGCATATGCTTTGGTATTTATTGGGTTTGGTGGGTCTTGGTCTTGGAATTTAACCAAAGTGTTGCTTAGTAGAGAGAGGATAGCCTTGGAACAGTTCCTAAAGTTTTTTGGTTTTGTTGTGTTACTGGATTTAACTTTTATTTCAAGAAATACTGCCTAATAGTCGGATGTGATGAGCAAGATCATTACATTGTGTGAGGAACATCCCACATTAATGAGTACAAGGTCAAGGATGTTTGTATCCCTGGTAAGGAGAATGGACTGGCTCTTCCAGGATGTTGCTATTCTGCTTCAGCATTAGAAATGGTGTAGGATTCCCAATCTTTCGAGGGTTAATTGAGATCCCCCATGGAGATTGTATTGATTTGAACAGTGAGGGTTTCTAATACATTGACATATGGGTTTCCTTGGACATGGAGGGGAAACTTGTAGGTTGAAAGAATATCATACGCAACCCTGTTTATGCTGATTTCCTCATGTACCGAGTTCCAGTGGGTCATACAGTTTAACTAATCTGGATGTCAAGTTGTTTTTAATAGAGAATGTGACTTCTCTACCTTTAGTTCCCTCCTGTGCAGTAGGTGATTCAAAGGTTTGAAAGGCATTATAACCTTGTACTACTGGGGTACTTTCACTGACTTTAAATTGGGCCCCCCTTACTACATAGATGTGTACACTCTCCAGGGAGAAGGCTTGCAGGGAGTGGTGTTTTTTGTTAAGACTTCTAGCAGTGAGCAGTACCACCTTCAAATATTCTTTCATAGGTTCAGTTAAGTCTGGAGGTTTATCACTTTTGCTTTGTTTAAATAAGACACTGTGGGTGGAAAAGGTCTTTGCCTATATCCAAAAGCTTACTGGGAATAAGTGCAGACCATCCCTGGCAGTGCAGCATTGTTTGTCAACCAAGTCCACCCAGGCAAACACATTCTACTACATTAGATTGACACCAGAAGGTAAGCAGGTTGTTAAAATCAGTCATTTTCTGTTGGTAACATGGCATCATCCTTGGAGAAGGTACTATGCTGCTCAGTGCTATGCTTATGCCTGCCTGAGACACATAATCAGTGAGCTTGGTCATGTCTGACTTCGTATAGTCAAGGGAGGTACGTCTCAGGTCATTAACACCCCCATAGACAATGACAGAGTCATACTGGTACCTGTGGTTCAATGACCAGAGTGCCTGTATGACTTGACAGATCTTAGCCCTGGAAAGACAGCTAACTTTGACTGTGTCCTTACCCAGTCTAATGAGGGAGACATTGATGTTCCTCAGTGTAGAATTGTCAGTGACCAGGCAATTTGGCTATGTGCTAGTTTGCCTAAAGGGCTTTGCAGTAGAGGCATTGGATACAGTGTTACTATGTGTAGCTGTGGGTGGTGTCTTAACAGAGTGTTTATATGATGATGGAGGACCCTTTTTTGATTGTGCTGTGCAGGTCGTCTTATTGTTTTAGGAAGCTTACCTGGAAATGCCTCAGCATAAGAAGTTTTATGTGTAGGATCTTTACTCTGTGCAGTAGGCGTAGTGCAGGTGTCACCAACAACCTCTGTAGGTTTAGTTTTGGTTGTGTGAGAGTTTTGCCTTCAGCATTAAAGTGTATTTCTACCTCTTGCATGCTTTATGTACTTTATTAAGAATAAGTGGGTTGCCAGTGTACATGAGGCAGTTGCTGCAGTGCCTCAGAATACCCATCTCTACCAGACTGGTAAGAGAGAGAGTTGGGAAGTGCATATCCATAGTTACTGATCTACTGAGGAGGACTGAGGGAAATTCAAATATTGAATTGGTGTAAACACTCAGCTATATGCAAACTAGATGCTCTGGTAGTTAAAAAAAATCTCTGTAGACAACAAGAGCATTTTAAGGGAAACTTGTACTGCAAGAGATCTGCATATACAGAGATTACAAAGGGGGTAATAATGCTGCAAGATATCTGCATCTTAATGGATCACTGTTAGGTGCTGCTGCATAGAGAGCAGCAGTTTTAACTAAAGACTGTAAAAAAGGTAAAAAATTGCAGATATTCAACACACAAATGACGTGAGAAACGTGTCAAAATAGTGGGATGGTAATGTAAGTCTTAGCTTGCTTGTAGGTTGTGAGCCAGCAGTTGTGCAACTGCAGTGCATAAATATCAGAGGTAATTCAATTAAAAAGAAAAAAAACACGAACAAGGCCCCATGGCAACAGCACACTCTTCTTTACAGCCAGAAAGTGACACTCTGATCCCCTCTACCCTCATTGAAGTATAACTAAGGCAGTTTTATTTAAGACTGTTAAAAAAAAAAGGTCAAAAAGTGCAGATGTTCAATACAGAAACACTCAGTTATTGCAGTTGTAACAAAAACAATGCAAAAGCCAAGTGCCGAAACATTGGATATGTTAATGTAATTCTTGGTTTTTGGAGACTTTAGCAGAAACCAGTAACACTCTTCTTCTCAAGTAGCATGGTTGCTAAATGTTGTCTAGTGCCTCAGGCACAGAGATTCAAATTTTAAACAAGCTAGCCATTCAAATAAAAGCACAATAAGACTTGCAGCAGCAATTCCCATCTCAAAAGGGTGTAGGCTATCCTCTGCTGCCAGAGGAGTGTAGACCACAAACCTTCCTAATGTAAAATAACTGGTTTAGAGCTCAAGTGCTTAAACCAGAGCAAAGACACTTAAAATAATTGGCACAATAAGCCTTCACCAGCAATTAACTCAGAAGGGAGTGTAAGCTATCACTCCTGCCACAAGAGTGAAGACCACAAACCTTCCTAATGTAAGATAACTAGTTTGGAGCCCAAGTGCTTAAATCAGAATTAAGCTTAGATTAACAGTTACAGTGTAATCAAGCTACTGACAAGCAGTAATAAAAGAAGAATAAATGCAATTGAACACTTGTAAGAATGTGCAACTAAAAGATAAAATAGGAATAAACACAAATGCAGTAAAAGGAGCTGAATAAAGTTTTTTTTTTTTTTTTTTTTTTTTTTTAGTAAGTGTGGTGATAGGAGATGGAACATGATTCAAGTTTGTGATGGGGATGACAACACCACACTATGCATGTGCCGAGAAGCTCACACAGGAACCTTTTACATTTACTGAACAGATACATCATCACCAAGTTTCAAGGGCATAGATTCTGGGGACGGGTGCCACTGTCTGTGTTGTCAGAAGCACTTAGGTTCATAGATTGTAAATGAGTAACATATGATGTTATGTTGTCCTATCTTGCCGTAATTCTTGCTGGTTGGGTTCGGAACCCAGTATCGGTTCTGATTTGGCCTAATACAAAAGCTCAAGAGCTTCCACTGGCTTGAGGTTAACCCCTATCCCATGATGCATAGGGTAAAATACCCAGATTTCGTTTGCCACTCACATGACCTGAATATCTTCTGGCTGGCTCGTTGGTTAAGTAGTTTGAAATCATCTTTTTTCAGCAATTTCTCTGAAAAAACTTCTCTTTTTCATGTGCAATAGTTTATAGTTACCCCTTTTTGTCGTTTTCTGGTGTGTCTTCCCTTTTGTTCTTGTTGCGAGACCCGTTTAAGTTAGAGGGCTCTCAGCGGCCCATTTAACTTAGAGGGCCGCTCCCCTACTCCGCATGTGTTGTACTTTTCTTACGTAGGAGAATACATTTAAGTTCAAGGATTCTTCATTAGCTTCAGTTAGTTTTTTGATAGACTCGTTGTTGTTAGTATAGTATAGTGGTGTGTTTTAAAATAGTTGGCTAAGCCCTTCTTTTTAGCAGTTTACAGCCTTTTTCAAAACATGAAGTTAATTTGCATGCATATATATTTTTCTTGTGTGGTGTTATCATAGTTGGTATGCTCCATTGTGTGTGAGAGATGTTTTTGGTATTCTTATACTCTCTACCTAGCTCGAGAGTGGTAGTTTAGACTAGACTAGTTTGTTAGTGCATATTTTGTGGTACATTAATTCTTGGATGTAGACATGTCTAAAGAAAAAGAACAAAAAGAACCAAGACAATCAGGATTTAAAAATTGTGATCATTGTACTCAAAAAAATGTCTCTCATGGATGGACACACTAGCTGTGTGTATTGTCTTGGTGCTATCCATTTGCAAGACCCTTGTATGATTTGTCATGGCTTTAGTAGTAGGGTTCTGCAGGAGCGTAGAAATAAGTTAATGCTCAGAGACTTATTGAAAGGTCCTTTCCAGGAATCATTAGAGGGTTCTCCGAGCTCCAAGCTCCAAGCTACTTCTCACACTAAAGGGTCCAAAAGATCTGCCATTGTGACTGCAGCCTCGAAGCCACCTAAAAAAATTATCACTTTGGAACCAAGAGCTCCTGGCTCCGACAGATGTAAGTCAACCTCTTCTGCTCCATCTGTGTCCACGGAGCCAGTAGAGTTACCAATTAGGAGACAGTCTCCGGTCCATTCTGGAGAGGGCTAGATCTCCTTCCTTATCCTCCCATTCCTCCAGGAGCTTATCTAATGATGATGTGGAGCAGGTGGTGAAGAGATTGCTTTGAACACTGGCACTGGCAAAAATTTTATTGTCTCCGACCCCAAAGGAATCGGGACCATCCAAGGCACCATCTCCAGTTCCTCCTCCAACCTCACTTGTGGCCAGAGATTGTGGGTCCAATAGTAGTGGAACTGTCAAACCAGGACCTCCTTTAGGATCGTCAGTTCCGGCATCTGCTTTGACTTCTTTGAGTCCATCGGATTTCAAAGAGTCTGGGAACCGATGCTCACCCTTTGGGTCCGGGGAGGGGAGTCAGCATGGCAGTTGTCCGATCCGACCGTACCCCTTGGTGCCTTGGTGAGGTTGATCTCTGCTCCTACATCGGCTTTGGACCCACCTGTTCTGCCTTGGAGCCAATCCTCTGCCTCTCCAGAGTGCAGGATCTCTTTGGGCTGGAGCGAGGGGGCTTTTGAGCTGATGGAGAGAGTGCTGTCACCCCAGACAGTTCCACTCTCGGGCCCAGTTTCTCTTCCCACCTAGGCACCAGTGTTGGTCTCATCATCACCTCCTCCTCCCAAGTGTAGAGCCCTGGAACCTCAAGAAGCCCCTGCGGGCGGCATCATCTCCTTCGAAACTTCACCAGAGTATCCCTCTGAGGAAGTCCCTCGGAAGAGTCTGTAGAAGAAGAAGCAAATAGAATCCCCTGAGCCTCTCACGTCAGATACTGATCTCAGTGATTCAGAAGGGTCCCCATGGTCCCCCTCTAAGGATGTCTCTTTTGCTGACATCCTTGAGATCCTGAAATAGAGGGGTGGCTGGAAGGCCACCAACCCTTCAGAGGACGAATCGGTATACCTGGAGGCTTTTGGGTCTCACCCTTCCACCTCCTGAGTGTCTCCCCCTTACAACCAGTTGATGAATGTGATCTCTCGTAAGGCCTGGACTTCCCGTGATACAGTGGAGCCTGTTCTGCAGACACCCAATAAATTTATTACTGCTTCTGCTGAGAAAGGGTTTCTAACCAAAGGCGTCCCTGTAGATGTGATGGTGGTGCTGGCGGCCACCAAGGAGGAGTTATCAGAGACCTCATCTGTTCATCTTCCTAATAGAGTCACGGACTATGGATAGATATGGAAAGCATGCTTTTTCATCAGCGGCCTTTACTCTGCGGTCGCTGAATTACTTGACCCATTTTACGAGACTTCAAAGGGATCTCCTCAAAGAGCTGGGAAATGTTCTTCAGGGCACTGTAGCTTCGGGGATCACAGATAAATTTTCCTCACAGCTCTCCACCCTCAACTCAGTTGTTAACTCATCCATGAGACTGATTTCATATGCAGCTGATGGAGCAAGCAGTGCAGCAGCTATGGGAATTTTCTTGAGGGGACATTCCTGGATGCGTTTATGCAATTTTGCCGAATCCTTCAAGTCTTCCTTCACCAGTGCCCCCTTTGATGGCTCATCCCTCTTCGGACAAAATGTGAAAGAAACTTTGACCAGGTGTGAACAGAAAGGGAAAACCTTGTCTGCCATTGGAGTCTGTTTTTCCACCCCATCTAGACCCTATCCCAAAGGTCAGAAAGGTGGGAAGATGTGGTTCCACAAGTCCCAAAAAGGTTTTTCCGATGCAAATGGTGAAACTTTCCACAGGGGCAGAGGGAGAAGTAACAATGGAAGACACCGACTTCATGGCAGAGGGGGTCTGCAGAAATGGGCGACAGAGATATGTTCTCTGGCAGGCCCTTCCAGCGTTCCTGAAAGGAGGCCCGCCTGCTCTTCCCTGGAGGTAGTTGGAGGATGCTTATCACTGTACCCAAACGCCTGACTGGAAATCACTCAAGACAAATGGGTACAGACAATCATACCCAGAGGTTATCACATTTCCTTTTCTACTCCCCATCCCCTAAATCAGTCCATTCCAAATACCCCACCCGGTTAGAGTGATGAGGCAACTTCAGAGATACACAAGTTGCTAGAAAAAGAGTAATTCAAGAGGTCCCCGCAGACCAAATTGGATCCGGAACTTACTCAAGGTTCTTTTTAGTTCCAAAAAAGATAATGGACTGGAGGCCCATTTTGGATCTCAGCAGATCAAACGGATCTGTAAAAAAATCAAAGTTCCAGATGAACTGCAGTCTATATTCCTCTTTCTCGGGAAAGACGATTGGATGTGCTCGATAGATCTTCAGGATGCATACTACCATATAAAAATGGACAGGTGATCCAGGAGACACGTTTTTGGCTGGGAGCCAGTCATTACCAATTTCGAGCCCTGCCCTTTGGTCTCACTACAGCCCTCAGAGTGTTCACCAAGTGCATGGCAGTGGTTACAGCTCACTTGAGATGTCTAAGATTCCGTGTGTTTCCAAACCTAAGTGACTGGCTCCTGACTGCTTCCACCAGTCATCTACTACTGCAATCGAGGTAAGAAACAGTACTTGTACCAAGCTCGGCATTACAATAAATTTCAAAAAGTCTGCCTTGTCGCCTTCATAGCATATTACTTTCTTAAGCACAGAATTGGATTCAACAGATTTGGTGGCAAAACTTATTCCTGAGAGAATTCAGTCCCTTCACTGTCAAATCAGGACCTTAATGTCAAAAAGAAAAGTTCAAGCGAAGTATGTGTTACAGGTTCTAGGTACCATGGCAGCAGCAATTCTTCTAGTTCCTTTAGCACGGCTGCACATGAGGGTTGTACAGTGGGTTACTCTTTGCCCAGTGGTCCATGCAAGATCTACCTCTGTCACATCAGATAATCATTATGGATTCATGCAAGAAAGATCTTCTCTGGTGGCTGCAAATGAAACAGTTGTCCTTGAGCCACCCATTTGTATTTCCGCAACCGACGGCAGTACTGACTACGAACACTTACCAGATCGGGTAGGGGGGGCATTCCCTGGGAATGACTGTCTAAGGCTTATGGCGAGAACACAAGAACCACTTGCACATCAATGTCCTAGAGATGAGAGCGGTGCTATATGTGTTGCAGACATTTCAGGACTCTCTTCCGATAGCGACTATTGCAATTCAGACAGACATGTCAGTAATGTGGTGCATAAACAAGCAGGGAGGAACCAAATTGTATCCCTTGTGTCGAGAGGCACAATGGGTATGACAGTGGGCGTCACTACTCAACGTTTTCTGATAGCGATGCATATCCCGGGCAAATCCAACGTGATAGCAAACAAACTGAGCAGAGCGATTCTGTTGCCTCATGGGTGGTCCCTGAAGCTGGAAATGCAGAAGAGATCTTCCACAAATGGGGCCAGCCTTGCTGCTACCTTTTTGCCACCTCTATGACTGCCAAATGCCGCGGCTACTTTGGCCCCCTCGGGAAGTCATCAAGGGATGCACTCGTTCACGATTGGCCCACGGGACTTCTTTATGCCTTTCCACCCACTTCAGAAATCCAGAACGTCGAACAGCACTATGATATTCATTGCACATTACTGACCTCGACAAATTTGGTTCCCCTTTCTCTGGGCCCATCTCCTGGAGAAACCGTGGATTCTGGACCCAGTTCCAGACCTTTTAACCCACTCATTGGGAATGTTCCATCTGTCCATCCAAACCCTCAAGTTGACAGGATGGCTGCTGCAATTCCAAGTATAGCCAGGTGTTACGATTTTTTCCCCTTCAGTTAAACATATTTTGGTTTCTTCCCACAAACAGTCTACGAGGAAACTGTGTTCAAGTAAATGGAAAAGGTTTTCATGCTGGGTCGTTAAACACAATATAGAACCTTTCACAGCTCCCATCACAGCAGTTCTAGAGGTTTCTCTCTGAACATTTTAATGAAGGTGCAGCAGCTACCATCAGGGTACAACTAGCAGCCATATCGAATTTCCATATTGGTGAGATGGGATTGTCTATCATATCCCACAAGCTAAGCAAGACCTTTTTAAAAGGTACTTTCCTACTAATGCCCCCAGTCAGAGAACCTCCAGCCCCTTGGGACCTAAACTTTTGTCTTAACTGCCTTAATTTTACCACCCTTCGAACCCGCATCATCACGTGATATAAAGTTTTTATCTTGCCAAACTCTTTTCTTGGTAGGCATCACCTCCGCTAGACAGGTGTCAGAACTTCAGGCTCTTTCTATACACCCTCCTTGTATAATTTTTCAAAAAATAGAGTATCCTTAAGAACTAGCCCTTCTTTCTTACCCAAGATGTAGAAAACAGTCTGAATCAATGTATTGAGTTGCCTGTGTTCTTCCCCAACTATTTCGACAAGGCAGAATATAAATTACATCAACTAGATGTGCACAGACAGCTTTCTTCTTCTTGTATAGAACTAAAGAGTTCAGAAGGTCAGATCAAATTTTTGTTTCCTTTTCAGACAAAAGGAAAAGATTGCCGGTTTCTAAAGTTACGTTGTCAAAATGGCTTACAGATTGGATTTCCTTCTCATACAGCATAAATAACAGACAATTACGAGGCAAAGTTATGGGCCACTCCACAAGAGCAGTGGCAACGTCCTCTGCCTTTCAAGCTAAACTTCCTATGGATTCAATTTGCACAGCTCTTGGGCGAGACCTCATACCTTTATTACCCATTACAAAGTAGACGTGGATTCCCAGAACAGGTCTTCCTTTGGATCCACTGTACTGAGGAATCTGTTTTCTTGAGCCACTCAGGGATGAAGGTGCTAAGGATGCTGTCTCAACTAGCAAGAATTACGGCGAGATAGGACAAAAAAAAAGCTAAGTACCCCGTTGGGGACTCTTTCTTGTCTCAGCCGATGTCAGAAAAAGTGAATAACTGTTTAGAAGGGGCCTCGGTAGTAGTCATGGATTCGGCTGAAGTTAGAACCGTTTGCTCGGTTTCGGCCGAAACCGAGACACTCGCGGTTTGCTTAACCGCGGTTTCGGCCGAAACCGTGGACCGCGAGTGTCGGTCCTTTTCTTTGCGTTTCTTAACAACTTGTGAAGTCGGAGGATCCGACGGCATTATGTATGCAAAATCTGAGCCGAAAAACTGTTCAGCAAACTCCGACCGACGTCTAAGCGTCCGTCGGTTGAAAGAAGCACAGGCTAAACAAGCTGCTACGTCGTGGACTGGGCCTAAACAAGGTAAGCAGTAAGAGTGGAAATCTTTATGAGGTATTTGTTTCCCACAAGTTAAACAGTTATTCACTTTTTCTGA
Organism: Protopterus annectens; assembly: GCF_019279795.1. Lineage (NCBI taxonomy): Eukaryota > Metazoa > Chordata > Ceratodontiformes > Protopteridae > Protopterus > Protopterus annectens. Next base: position 644,716,918 of record NC_056731.1, on the reverse strand, counting down.
CATCGGCTGAGGCAAGAAAGAGTCCCCAACGGGGTACTTAGCTTTTTAGAAGTCTTCGAAGTAGTATTCGGTAGTAGTAATCTCTGGATCTGACCGACCGGGATTTGCGAACAGCTTCTGCTTCGGGCGCCACGCGGCAAGAAAGACGGAGGAAAATGGCGTCGGCTGATGCCTTTATACCCGAAGAACTGCAGCTATGACGTCGGGTGAAGTGCGACACCAGCCGAGGCCAGACCCAGACTTTGGAATCTGGCCGACCGAAGGGCTGCCTGACGACAGGACAACCCGTTTGTAAGGACTGCAGATGCATTCCTATTCGGACATCTACATTTATGGTAGGTACAAAACTGTACTTTATAGCTGAGTTAGAATTATGTTAACATTCTTGTTTCTCCCATGATCTAAAATTATCAGGGGATTCACCTGCCTTTTGTCTCGTGTAGTTATGATCTGTAATGTCAGTTTGTATTTTGGTGAGGTCTTGTATTGTTGAGGGCAGTTTTTATTGGGTTCCATTTTGCCCAACAGGGTAAGCTGTGTTTAATATTAACACTGATGCTGAGTGACTCAAAATAAGGAGAAGCGAGTTTTGTTTTGTTTTTGACAAGTGAAATTTTATCTTTATATGAGTATGTATGACTTTGAAGTTAATAGAGATCAAGCGTATGCAAAAAGCGGTTTGTTTTTTTCACTGACTTGTTTTTGCAGTGTTTTATGCATGATAATGTTAGGTAGTTTAGACATTACATATTAATTATTGACAAAGACTCACTGTTTGACTTCAAGCCTTATTACTATCAGAGACAGAAGGCTGTGATCTGGTATAGTCTGGTTCATCCTGCTCAGCCCTTTTGACTGAAATGTTAGATTTCAGTCTGCTCAGTGCATGTAAAATTTTCCGAAGCTTCAGCATCTCCTTTTTACTAGCAAAATCCTGTGCCTCACTATTTCTCCAGTTCTTGTTTTTCATTTATACCCTTGACAAAATTTAAATTGTCCCATGCTTCTCAAGCTATTTTTTTTTTTTTGACATCTTTTCCCTAGAGCCTGGCAGTTCCATTTGGTACCTTCAGGTGCAGGTTTATTTTCTCTTTGATTCATCCTGCATGTGCAGTGGATCAGAATTTCTTTGGAAACAGATTTCCATTTATTTATTTTTTCTAGCTGTTGTATCTGTTTATCTCCCTTCCCTAGATTCTCTCAATTCCACTTCTCTTATTTTCACCATGTCAAAAGAGGTTGGAACTGCTGGAGGTTTCGTACTTGCTTCAAAGAAGCACCTTCCAGGAGGTCCACCTGTCCAGAGAGGGTATGGCTTTTTTGTTATTTATTTATTTTTTTATTTGGGGGGGGGGGGGGCTAAAAGACCAGACATTTCAAGGTGTCCACAGAGTGCATAGCTGCAAGGTGAACAGTCTTCTAATATCTCAGTTACTTACAGCCTGCCACTCTAACCACAGAGTAGTTGTTAGTAGCTTAGGATTTCCTCTTTGAACAGTTTTGAATTTCAGACATAACAATATATCTTGTGAGGGTCCATTTGCAGTCATTCCAAATGATACCTTAATAGGATGTTCAGTGAGCACATGCCTTTGTAGGGCCTCCTGCAAGACTGTTCCCTCCCATTTTCAGACAGTTTTTAAAATTTAATAAACAACTTCAATATCAGCTGCCCCATGCCTCAGGTATTTAAATCTCATGGTGGCTACAGTATTTCTCACCCTTTAGGTAGGTATCGCATGAGGGTCCTCCAGTGCACCTTGAAGACTCTTAGAGCCATTGCTCTGGCTTGATCTTCAGACCTGATGTTAGGCCAAATCAGGATTTCTGTCGTATGGTGGAGACAGCTGGATAGGTAGCTCATGATCTCCAACCTTTCCTATGCAGCCCTTCCAAATTTCTGTTCCCTCTTAATCCTAGACTGTGTATGAGTGTGTTTGTTGTGGGGGGAGTTTGTCAAGGATAGACAGTCCAAGGAGCTTGGTCAAACAATGAAGCTTGCCTGTATATCATGGTTAAGAGATGAGGGTATCAGTTATTACTTTGCAGGCATTTAAGGTTATGCGTGAATGGACCATATTTTCTGATCACTTTTTGTTAGCTGTTCATGCTCCTGTGGAAGCCAACTTCTTAGTGGACAGGTTCAGCAGATGTCTGCTGATGCTGTATGAGTGGACACTTTGCTTGAATTGGGGAATTCTTTTAATTTACCTATGGGGGAAACCTCATTGTCAACTTTTTGGCTCCCTGACCAGCGCCAAGTGCACCCTCTTTTCCCTGATTTCCCTCTCCATGGCAGAATCCCATTGGTGCTTTAGTGTGGGAGTGGCTTTCAGGTCTCCTTTTTTTTCCTTTTCTTCCCTTCCCTTCATTTTTAAGTTTATTTAGAAAGCAAAGTTGTCAGAGTCAAGGTCAAGCCCTATTTTGGTCATCGAAAGTCTGGTTCCCAGTTCTGTGATCTCACTTCCTGGAGGTGTTTCTCCGTTGGACTAGGATAATCCAGACCATGCTATATTTAAAAGCTATATACTTACTGAAATGATGAATTGTGTATGTTTCATTCTCCTCAGCATTCCTGCCTACCTTCCTTTGGCTTGGAAGAGAGGAAGGCTGTATTGGTGGTGGTGGCTGAATTGATATTGTCATGTTTTTTCCTTTAATAATTTGCCTCTGCTGCTTGCTGGTCTCAGCCCCATCCCAGTCAATTTGTCCATTTGTACCCATCATTGGGTGAGGGTTGACTGGGAATGTCCATGGTTAAGGCACTAAGGCAGACATTAGAGCTAGTATTTTTTTTTGCCTTAAGCCCCCCTCCTCTTGCTTGTCTGGTGAGAGCCTGTGACTGTGGTATGTAATAGACATTAGGTGCTGTAATGGCCTCTCACTTCTGCAAGTGGTTGATGTCAACAGTATGCCCTGCCTACTCACTGCAGGCACTGTGTGTCATTTTCTTTGGGTGCCACTGGGAAAATCTACCTTAACATACATGCCCCCCACACTTTAGGCATTATCCAACATTAGCTGCATATGCTATCAAGCACCCAAGGTGCTGACTGAATTTTGTTTGTGTAGGTTGTATCCTTCTACTCCATTGTTGGAGGCAAGAGAGTGTGTTTGTTCTACCTCCACTTTTGAATGGCTTACTACACAACTGGAGAAATGTTGATTTCTGAAGAATATTGTATATAAATGGAAGGAGCTGAGTCATACAATTTTATCAGTGCCAAGCAGACAGCTGGCATTTTTATCCTAACGGTTAAGGAGGACAAGACACAACCATACTGATCTACCATTATGTTAAGTACTTAACTTTTCATTACTTCTTGATAGTTTTGAAAAAAAAGTTTACACTTTACTACATTGGATATCAGATGAAAATAGTTTACACTTTACCGCACAAGATGTCAGGACCATTAATTACCATGTCCATACGTTTCAGTACCAGTGTGATATTTTGAAGCAAATTGATGATCTGTGTTGCAGATGTTTGTGAAACATGTTTTAGAATTTACACAGTTTACATAGAAGAACCGTTCCCACATGGTTAAATATGGTGTCATTGCTTGCCACTGCCTGTTTCCAAGCTGACGTTTCTGGCTCTCTCATTAGGACACATATATTGTGAGTAATGCAACCTTTTCTTGAGGCATTCCTTATTCGGTCACCATTGAAAAGTTATGCAACATCTAGAAGAAGAAGGGGTAGTAGTGCAGAATGTTCTGCCAGTGTGCCCCCATCATTTTCTAAATATAGTATGAATTATCTTTCAAAACGTGCTATTTGACTGAAGGCAGACTAGCAGTAGGCTTTTAACAAGAGTTTCTATAAGGAATGTAGGACAGATCCTCTTGTTCACAGTTGATTGTTTAGGCCCATCGTCAGTTGTTCCCTGTTATGCCTCGTGCATTGCAAGGAGTCTGATTTTCCCATTACATTGTTCAGTTGCTCAGATGCATAGTATCAAGGGGGCACTGAGGAGTTTGCATCAAACCTGTAGTGCTTTTCCAAAACAGGCCACTATTCCAGTACTTCTAAACCATGTAGATAGTAATGCAGTTGTGAAGATTTGTGTAGAGATGCTGTGAGTCTGTGTTTAGCTGTTGCCATTTTAAGGAAAACATGGCGATGCTGTATGTTTAAGACAAAAGAATGCATTGTCATTTTAAGAAGTGTATCCCATAATGCTTTGAGTCTAGTGCCAGTTGTCAGTTTATTTGTGAAGAGTAAACTGTTGCCATAATTCTTAACTGGGCTGCCATTTTCTACTGTTTTTACTGAAATTCTGGTGTCTCCTGACATTATTGACATGACTGGGTAACCAACGGTGCATATCATAACATGATGTTATAACCGGTATCATCTTCAAGAAATAAAAATGAAAATTCCATTCTGCTCAGAAAACCTCACTGAAGTGAGTAGTATCCACCAAGCTCAGATTAAGTTGTTTTACAAAAAAATGCACTGTTTTACCTCACCAAGTCATCATCTTTACTGAGTTTAAGTTGTTCAAACTTAGAAAAAGCAATTTTTGATAAAAAATGAAGCAGTTTAATCCACCAGAGCTGTTTGACTTCTTAAATCCATTTGGCTGGCTGGCACAGAATCCAGGATTAATACGCGTTGAAGTTGCAACCAGGCTGGACAAAGAAATAGAAGAAATTCAGGTATTAACCATTATATTCCATGGAAAATGAGGTGGGGGAACTATACAGTTTCTTTTCATCTTGACAGGACCAGCGTATTGCATATGTGTCGGTAATTAGAAAGTTCAGTGAACATTTTGTGCTACAAAGAAATATGATACATTTTTCATTCATTCATTTATTCATTCTTTAGTACTAGGCTAACTGCCTGGACCATTTTAAGCCTAGCTAATTACCTCACGTGAGACTCAAACCCTGCATCTTGTGCCTGTAAAGTAAACACTTTAACCATTATGCAAGCCTCCCACTCTATGAAAGACTGTACTTCCTCAGATGTGTACAAGGTAAAGGTGAATGTATTGAAGCCTTTTTTGTATAAGCGTGCATGAATTGGCTGGAAAATGTGGGTTTATTGAAATAAATGATAAATTAAAGACAGAATTGTTAATGGGCAGACTAATGTTGACTTGTGTCGTATGGTACAACTTGAAGTGAAATTAACTTTTGAAAAAGCAATACAAATCACTAGAGAAGCAGCTTTCAGCAGAGTAAAAGTAATATTAACAGCAGATCCAGTGCTAGTATACTGTGATATCACCAAGCCAAAAATTAGGTGTTGAAGCTAATGGTTATGGCCTAGATACAGAATTACTCCTAATTGATGAACAGGTATGTCCTGCTGCTTGTTGTTCCAGGTTACCAAACGATGCTGCACTGAGATATGCTCAGATAGAAAAGGATTGCCTTGCTAGCATGTAGGCCTGTGAAAGTCTGCAGATGTCTTTTTGGTTAGAGACTTTCCCACTTCAGATTGGCCACAGGCCATTAGTTCCACCAACTGATTTCTATGCTCTAGACAAAGTACCACATCAGTGTCAAAGACTACTATAGGTCTGAGAAGGTTCAATGTCAGAACAATCTGTGTGTCTGAAAATCAGTTAAACATGCCAGATTTGTTATCCACTGTGTGACCAACTACTGACAGATACTGAAGATGATGTTTGCAGAAGATAATGACAACAAGACCAATGGCTACCAATAGATTACAAAAGTGAAAATAAGCTACCAAAAGTGATCAGTGACACAGACTAAATATTTCACTTTGTTTACGTGATATACTGTTGGGGGCCACAACTCTCAGAACATGGCTTACTGTTGTATGAGGACATAGTAGTAGTACCCACATCAGTGTGTTGAATTGCCAAGACAAACGCACAAATGATGCCAAGATCTCAGTGTTGTGAAAAAGCCAGTGTCAGTGTAGTTGTCAGACATTAAGATGGGACTCCCTGTTGAAATGTCTGCACTTGAAATGCCAAATGCAGAAAAGTAGAAAAAAGAATGAAAATCCAGAGAACAGCGAATCTCAAATAACACTCTTCTCCTTAAACAGGTGGCAAATCCCCTGAATTTATATGTGCCATCTCTGAGATCATCATTCTTCAGCGAAAAAGGAATATTCCAAATTTCAGGGATGCAAGTACTTAATTTGATTCAGTAAAGAGTGTTGTGCTGTGTTGTGTAACTGGGTTTTGTTTTCTTGTTTAGTTCTTGGTCAGGAGGTTTAAATATTCCAAGAAGTGTCATGTTGGGCTTAGTATATGCAAGTCCATTCTTTCTGCAGTTCAGTCTCTGAGTTTCAGGACTAGCAGAGGAATGTTTACCATAATGTGGACATTGCAAATCTTTTGTCAAAGTGCCAATTCTGTATTGTACAAAAAAACAGTTCAAGGAAGAGAGCTATTGATATCAACATCCTTATGGTAAAAGACAGTGGCTGACGTACGAGAGTATGTGGGCAAAAAACACTTTAGTGGTGGAGAATTACTCTCATGAAGTAAAGGTTATCTCAGATATGGAGTATAACTAGCCAGCAAATGATACTGTGGTTCAAGACCACATTCACCAGATGTAAAATATACATCAAACCGGTTACAGACTGTGGTACGTAGTTCTTTTCCAAAATTTTGCTGACGGCAATGATTTTATAAGAGCTATGATTTTACAAGGTAAAGTCATCACTATTTTCGATCAAATGGTGCCACAGAGAGAGCAGGCTAAACAGCTATAAGATCTTCAGACAACTTGACAGAGCTGTCATGCTCTACTTTGCTGTTCCACACATTGCCAGAAGATTGAGCCCATCTTTGTGAATGCTTGGAATCCAAGGGGTAATCTGCCAGTGTTAGTCTAAATGAGAGCCAAAAACTATTTAAATGGAATGAGCCATGCTCTAAACAAGCTGAATGCTGTGTTCCTGAGAGTAAACCTGATGTGTCTGAGCCGAGAAATAGCCAACTCTGCATCCAGTAAAAGTATTCATGTTTCATCAAAGTGTTATCGCATCCCAGTGTCCTAGACGAGGGTAGAAGTTTGAAATCATAATGTGCTGTCCAATTGAGTACAACTTGCTGCTCCTGTTGATGCAGTTTTGCAGAGTGACTCTAAGCATAATATTGCTAGTGTTCATCGTAATTGTGTGTCTAACCATTTCCTTCCATAGGTTCCACTTCCTGCACTGCTGAAGCAACATGTGGTAGAAGAGAGGTGAACGGAGTAATTAACTCTTACATTTTTCTTTGTTGAAAAATATTTTGCTAAAGTAATACTATTTTGTGAGTAATCATAATATAGCATGTATAGAAGTGTTGAGTACTGCATTTTTAATATTCAGAAATGTTAAATATGTGCACTAAAAGGATCATTACAAAATGTTGCGTATGTGCATCAGTAATGTACATATCTGTACTTTAATTTCAGAGAAGTTTCTCAGTCTTTGGGGGTTGATAAGTATGTAAAGCTGCTACAAATCTGTGTATATATTATTAAAATGTATTGTAGGTATTGTCACTTTAAGAGAAAATAATAGCTTTACCGTTTTAAGTAGTGACGTATCCCGCAGGATCGTTAGAAAATACTAGGATAATGACCATAAAAGGCCTTTTAAAACCTAGCTATGCTTACCCATAAATATTAAAAAGATATGGATCCCTTAGGTTTTGTGGTAGTTATATAAACTTAGGCATGAGAAGTTCAACATTTAGAAGTTTCCTCTCTCTAATTGAGATATAGATGCCAGACCCAGGGTAAATTTATGATCCCCATCCATTGATTGAAGTTTCACTTAAATTGCAGCAGATAGTAAAGACAACCCCAAGGCCTTCTATAGTTATGTAAAGAATCTCCACGGCAGTACCCAGATTTGCTCTGATCTACTGCACAATGGTACCTGCTATACCGAGCCATCAGATATTGCCAATATACTGGCCAACAGATTCAGTGCCAACTTTACCCCCCCCCCCCCAGGACCAATCACAAAACCAGAAGATTGCCAGGCATCCAGTATTACTGCCGCACAAGTTAAAACAACACTGTCCAACGCCAAGAATGCAGCTTCTATGGGACCTGACAGTATCCCTGTCTGTGTTCTACATGAACTACAGAGTGAACTGGCACCTCACCTGTGTGCCCTGTTCAGTCACAGCCTCACCTCAGGATTTGTCCCTACCGAATAGTGCACTGCTACAGTCATCCTTCTCCACAAAGGAAGAGTGACTACAGACCCTGGGAACTATCGCCCCATTAGCCTGACGAGTCTGAAATGCAAAGCTGTGGAACGCATCATCATGGACCTAATAAACAATATTATAGGGCATCTGCAAACTCTGGATCTTGCACAGTTTGGTTTTGTGAAAGGTAGATCATGCCTGCTTAACTTGGTCACCTTCTTTGAGTCAGTCACCAGAGCTGTGGATGAAGGAAAGGTGGTTCATACAGCCTATCTTGATCTGGCCAAGGCCTTTGATACCATTTCCCACTTAGGAATCATAAAAAAATTCACTAAGCTAGGCATCAACCCCTATATCACTAGGTGGGTTGCAAACTGGCTCACAGAACCCACAGTGTGAAAGTATTTGACTCCAAGTCAGACTGCCGACTAGCCATAAGTGGTGTCCCACAGGGTTCGGTCCTGGGTCCTCTCCTGTTTGGTATCTAGTTCTCTGACGTCCAGGCCAACACAAAGGGACTCTGGCTGGCAAAGTTCACATAAGATTGCAAGTTGGGAGCTGCTATTAATTCCCCAAATTATGTTGACATCTTACAGAATGGCCTGACTGAGACTGACTGGTGTCAGAACCATGGCCTTAAGCTCAATGGCAAAAAATATGTCATCATGCCCTTTGATAAAAACCCAGTTCCCGTGAATTACCACACCAATGGTAGTCCACTGAACACAGAAGGCGTTATAAGAGATCTGGGAACACAGGTTGCCAGCAAACCTCTCTTTTGATCACCACATTGCCACTGTGGTTAGAAAGTCCTTCTGTGTGGTACATCTCATTACTAAGGGTTTTGCATCCAGGAAGAAAAAGGTCATTGTCTCCCTCTACTCTTCCCTCATTTGGCCAGTCATCGAGTACAATGTCACATTTGGCATGTACCTCACTAGACGTTTGCAACAACTGGAGAGGCCACACAAATACTTCACAAAGAGGATCCTAGGCCTTAAACACTTGTCCTGTATGGACAGACTCAAAAAACTCCAACTATTCTCTGCCTCATATCGCGTACTTAGAGGCGATCTCTGCTTGACTTACAAACCCATGTCTGACCCAGCTCTGTTAGAAATATTATATCTAAACAAATCCCAATCCCTCCACACCACACGTTCCAGAAACCTCAACCTCATCCTCATTACCACAATCAACAGAACATACTGGAGGGACAGGTTCATAACGCAGAGACTGCCCATGCTATGGAACAGACTTTCTCATATATGTCAAGCAGAGCACCTTGCTGACCCTCTTCAAGAGAATGAGTAATGGGAAATAGAAAACTCACCCGGGGGATAACTCCAGTGGTTCTACTCAACAGAGGCACTGGGAACTAAGGTCAGGTGGCACGATGCCAGGGTAATCCTATGGCTAGGGTTGTAAAGGCCCCAGGGCCATTAGTCTAGTACACACCTATGAAACTGTAAGAGCAGGGAAGAACATTGCTTTACATTGTTGGGAAACCTCTGAGAGATGGACCTGTCCCTCCCGCATGTTCTGATTATGTTACAGTCAAGGTATAGGTCCATGGATGGGTGTGTCTGATTTGTTTTGTTTTGCAGATATGCAATAGGTCAATTAAGGTTGGATCACAGTATGCTTTGTAATCCAGGCATAGATAGCTTTTTAGCAGCCTGTAGGAGACATTCTAAGGACAAGCATTTGAGGTGGTCTGCACAGGACTTGCTTACTAAACCATATGTTCTTTTTGTGAGGAACTTTTGCAGATGCTCCAGTTGTTGCATATGCCTGGTTAAGTAAATGCCAAATGGGGTGTTGTACTCATCATTAATCTCGTGAGAGCAGATTACAACGAAATTATGACGTCTTTGGACCTGGGTGTGCAATACTGTTGCATATTAGTCATGCAACATATAATAATTTCCTTACTACTGTACATACATGATGAACAAAGGCCAAGTCACTTTCTGAATGCATTTCTAAATCCTTGCCTACTGGGTCTGCTCTTAGGGGAATACTATCACTATAGTAATTTTCAAGGGTGATTGTCGTACCAAAATATACTGTTATGCACTTTTTGGCATAATGCATTGAGTCTAGTTTTAGTTGCCAGTGTAGTTGTGATGAGTGAAAAGTTACAATTTTTTGTTGAAATGCTGGTTGTATCCTGACATCAACAATAGCATTTGACATCACTGGGTAACCAGAGCTACACATCATGACAGCAACAGTACCAGTTCAAAGCAGAACAAGGAAAATGTTTTTTCTCAAGGTTTCTCCTTGTCAAAGTAGAAAGAAAAATGACGGAGATCTGTTTCAGAATAAAACAAAACTTTGACAGTTCACATATTTAAATGCCAAGGAAATGTTAAGAGTATTGAGAAGTTTTCATTTTCACTTTACTGCCTTGCCTTTTGGTCTTTCTGTTGAGCCCGTCATATTCGCAAAATGCGTAGCTCCAGTTTTTAGACACTTGAGACTAAATGAAGTTCAGACTTCCGTAAAAATTGTTGCTGGATTCTGCAGTGCTTGAAATGTTTCCACATGTTCCGCTGCTAAGTGTAATTCCCATCATTAAAACTGTGGCCTAGATGTCCTTCATGGATGCATCTGCAGTCATAACAACTGGGTTGTCCTGTTGTCAGGCAGCCCTTCAGTCGGCCGGATTCCAAAGTCCGGGTCCGGCTTCGGCTGATGTCGCACTTCACCCGACGTCATCTCTGCTGGTCTTCGGGTATAAAGGCATCAGCCGACGCCATTTTCCTCAGTCTTTCTTGCCGCGTGGCGCCCGAAGCAGAAGCTGTTCGCAAGTGCCGGTCGGTCGGATCCAGAGATTACTTCTACCGAATACTACTTCGAAGACTTCTAAAGCTAAGTACCCCGTTGGGGACTCTTTCTTGCCACAGCCGATGTCAGAAAAAGTTAATAATTGTTTAACCTGTGGGAAACAAATACCTCATAAAGATTTCCACTCTTATTGTCTGCCTTGTTTAGGCCCAGCCCACGACGTAGCAGCCTGTTCGCCTGTGCTTCTTTCAACCGACGAACGCTTAGGCGCCGGTCGGAGTTTGCTGAACAGTTTTTCGGTTCTGATTTTGCGTACATTATGCCGCCGGATCCTCCGACTACCCAATCTGCCAAAACGCAAAGATAAAGACCGACACTCGGTCCGCGGTTTCGCCGAAACCATGGTTAAGCAAATCATGAGTGTCTCGGTTTCGCCGAAACCGAAAACTGATCAAAGTACAGCTGAATCTATCTCTACAACTGAGGCCCCTGCTACCACTCTTGAATCGGCCTCAGAAATTTTATCCACTACGGTGGTTGCCACTGACTTATCAGACACCATTCCCTTGGATGTCTCTACCCCAGCACGTGGTGCTGCTAGGCCTCCAGCAGCCATGTCCATTAAGGCCTTCGCCAGGGCTAAAGCAGCCAAGACTACTAAAACAGTGCCTGTTAAACCCCTACAACCAGGCCCTCCTCTAGTTCTCAAATGCTTACTCTGGCAGAAGATTTAATTTCATTAATTAGAGGATCTCAATCTCACCCAGACAGGGGCTCTCAGCCCCCAGAGAAGAGACCTAGGGCAGAGCCCCTGAGCCAGTGTCATCTGATGATTCTGCCGATGAATCAGACATAACTGACCAGCCAGAGGCTCCTTTCTCCAATTTTGAAGACTCTGATGCTGAAGAATCCATTCCAGCTGCTTCCCCACCAGAAGAATTCTCCTTTGGGGAAACCTTACATGCCATGCAGAGCAGTTCCAATGGCAGCAACAGGATTTTTCAGACTCCAGAAAAGACTTAGGACCTTTCTGCACCTTCCACAGCACAGGCCCTTAGCTATACCTTCTGTTCTCTCTGTGGTGGATGATGCTTTCAATGATGTCTGCTCCGCACCAGATTCTTTACCTCCAGCCCCTGCCAAACCAGACAGATTTTACAGGGTGCCAGACACTCATCACCACCTTTACAAGGCCCCACTTGCAGACCCGAAACTATATCCCAGGGTCCCAAGGCAGTAGCGACCATAGCTAAAACCCTATTCCTTCTGAAAGGGAAGCAAGGTCATTAGACAGATGGGGCAAAAAGGTCTACACTTCAGCTACTCTCTCAGCTAGAGCTTTAAACTGTCAGTTTCACATGATACAATACCAAGAGTTTATGCTTGATCAGTTAACTAAAAAGCTAACCACTGATGAATCTCTTGATCAGAAATATGTATTAGAAATGGTAAATAACATACAACAGGTTAGTAACCATTCCTTAAAATGTGGCTATGATGCACTGGAGGCTTCATTTAGATCAGCCATGACTGGCACAGTGATAAGAAGGCATGCATGGCTAAAGGAGCAAGCTTTACCGGATCATGTTAAAGCAAAGTTGCTAGATGCTCCTATGGATAAGACAAGTTTGTTTGGTACACCTGCCCAGCAGGTTATGAAGAAAATGGAAGAAAAGGCAAAATCTGTTCAAACGGTTAAAGATTTCTTGCAGGTTCAACCCCCAAGGTTTAAGCAGGAACTGGCCTGCCAAAAATTGGTCCTTTCCTGACTCCACAAGATCTCAAAGGGGCAGGAATAGACGTTCCAGAGGCAGAAACCAATCCAGAGGAGGTGCCTACAGAGGACGACAGTGGCAAGGTAACAACAGAGGCACAGACACAACCACTGCCACTACATCAACACAACCACAGTGACTTAACCCTAAATCCACCTACCAGGGAACAAATAGCAGCTCCTCTAGGCGGAAAGTTAACCTTATTTTCAAAGAACTGGCACTATATAACAAAAGACAAGTGGATTTTACAAACCATAGATCAAGGTTACCGGTTCCACTTCCACACTTTACCAGTCAAAAGAGGAATGCCAAATCTACCTCCAAACCAAAAAACAGAGGCTCTACAACAGATAATGCAGTTAGCAAACATGAGAGCTGTGGAAAGAGTGCCAACAGCAGAGCAAGGAAAGGGGTTCTACTCCAGACTATTCCTAGTTCCAAGAAAGGAAAATAGTTGGAGACCAATTCTCGACCTGTCCACCTTAAATACATACATCATTGTCCCAAAATTCAAAATGCTGACCCTACAGCAACTTCTTCCCATGCTGGGCAAGGAGTGTTGGCTGGTAACTCTAGATCTCAAGGAGGCATACCTGCACGTCCCCATTCGACCAATCTGCAGAAGATACCTCAGATTTCTTGCAGGATCAGAGCACTATCAATTCTCAGCATTGCCCTTTGGCTTATCTACTGCCCAGAGTATTCACAAAATGCCTGGCATCAGTAATCGCCCATTGCAGACTACAGGAATTCAAATTTACCCATACCTGGACGACTGCCTGCTACAAGGGGACAACAAAAGCAAGCTGACAACAGATTTACAAAGGGTCATTTACTTGCTACAAGCACTGGGATACACAGTCAATTTACAAAAGTCAAGGCTGATACCATCCCAAACAAGGACATTCTTGGGCTGAATTGGACACAGTAAAACAAATGGCATTCCTGACTACAGAAAAACAAAAGAACTCCTCTTTACTTCTTGGCACTAACAAAACTGAACAAGTTAACAGCAAGAAAAGTACTGCAGGCCTTGGGCTTCATGGCATCATGCATAATCTTGGTCCCACTTGCCAGACTACATATGAGAAAACTACAGTGGTACCTAAAGAACTTATGGTCCCAACACAGACACAGCCTAGAAACAGAAATCCCACTAATTCCATGCTTAAAACAGGAGTTCCTATGGTGGGCTCAGGCATGCCAGTCAAACCCAGGGCTACCCTTTCGCAGATGTCAAGCAAGCCAGACCATCACAACAGACGCTTCAGACCTAGGATGGGGGGCCCACATGCTGGACAAATGCGTGCAAGGATTGTGGACACAGGATCAACTTCACCTGCACATCAACCTAAAAGAAATGCTGGCAGTAAAACTGGCAATCCAAAAGTTCAGACCATTTCTCAAAGAGGGCCAGTTGATGATAAGGACAGACAACACCACAGTCATGTGGTACATCAACAAACAGGGAGGCACTCATTCATACCCCCTATGCAGAATGACTTTGGAGTTGTGGACCCTGGCACTCAGCTACAACATCCAGCTACAGGCAATATTTGTACCGGGAAAAGAAAATACTCTAGCAGACATATTAAGCAGAACCACATCGGATGCCCACGAATGGAAGCTGCACCCGGACATCTTCAAGACCATCTCAAAGAAATGGGGAATGCCTCAGATAGATCTATTCGCATCACCTCTCAATCACCAGCTCAAAAAATTCTGCACAAGGACATTTCACCCACTAGCATGGAAAGTGGATTCGCTCTCCTACAGCTGGAAAGGCCTAACAGCATATGCATTCCCACCTCTTCCCTTAATACACAAAGTATTACTAAAAATCAAGGAAGAACGTCCAAGGATAATCCTGATAGCTCCAAACTGGCCAAGACAACACTGGTACCCACTGCTGAGGAGCATGTCTCGGAACAATATATCAGAACAACTACAGCATCATACATCCAAACCTAAAAACGTTGCAACTGACTGCATGGAACATCACATAGCAGCAGCTAATCCAGAACTTTCCCAAAGAGTTAAAGACATTATTCTTGAAGCACGCAGACCTTCAACAAGAAGGAACTATGCTGGAAAATGGAAAAGGTTTGTCATTTGGAGTACTGAAAGAGGAAAAGATGTGTCAAACATAGATATGCCTAACATTCTGGAGTATCTGGCCGAACTTCTTCATTCAGGCCTGTCCTACTCCTCCATCAAGATACATGCATCAGCTATTTCAGCAGAATACAGCTTTGATCCACCTGTTTTTTCGCACCCTTTGCTCAGGCAGTTCCTCAGAGGAATCAAGAATGTAAAACCTCCAAGGAAACCACCATTACCAGCTTGGGACTTAAACTTTGTGCTAGAAAAGTTGACACTATCACCCTTTGAACCAGCAGCAACAGCAGACCTACAACACCTGTCATGGAAAACTGCTTTCCTACTGGCAATTACTTCAGCAAGGAGGGTTTCAGAACTACAGGCCTTAATGGCAGTGCAACCCTTCCTAATCTTCCACCAAGATAGTGTCCATGAGGACTAATCCTACATTTATGCCTAAGGTGGTATCCAGAGTGTCTTTAAACCAGGCAATCCACCTACCTACCTTCTTTCCCAACCCACAAAACAGAGGGGAAAGAATACTGCATACCTTGGATGTACATAGACAGCTACGCTACTACTTGGACAGAACAAAAAGTAGCAGAAAGACTGACCAACTTTTTGTAGCCTATGCAACAGGAAGGGAAGGAAAAGCTATTTCCAAACAGACAATCTCCAAATGGATAGGAAATTGCATACGATTCTGTTACTCCTTCCATGGAAAAACCAATTCCACAGAACATAAGACCTCATTTTAAAAGGACAACAGCCACTACCACAGCCTTCTTACGAGGAGTGGCAACCAAAGACATTATTGAGGCGGCTACTTGGACCTCCGTGCATACATTTGCCAAGCATTATAATTTGCCTCTATATTCCAGATCCCGAGCAGGGTTTGCCACTGCTGTACTGCAAGGGATCCTAAACACACCATAATCTAGTTTTATCCTCCTCCCCTAGTTGGCTATGGTATTCTACCCAGTTGTTATGACTGCAGATGCATCCATGAAGGACATAGTACAGTTTTGTACCTACCATAAATGTAGATGTCCGAACTGGATAGCATCTGCAGTCAGGATTACCCTCCCTCCTTCCCCTCTGTGGTACTGCTAGGGTGTTTACCCTCCTAATAGCTAGCTGGTGGGGGGGAGTCTTTTATGGTGTATTTGTTTGTATATATGTACATACATGCTTATTTTTGTGTTTACCTCTATCTTTTTGGAAACATTGGCATCTATCCAAATTTTAGCCTCCAAGAGGGCTACTGGCATCTGGGGCAAGAAACACTGAGGAAAATGGCGTCGGCTGATGCCTTTATACCCGAAGACCAGCAGAGATGACGTCGGGTGAAGTGCGACATCAGCCGAAGCCGGACCCGGACTTTGGAATCCGGCCGACTGAAGGGCTGCCTGACGACAGGACAACCCAGTTGTTATGACTGCAGATGCTATCCAGTTCGGACATCTACATTTATGGTAGGTACAAAACTGTACTTTCTCTTTCATGCAGTTGGGTTTGGAAACAAAAACCTGTCTTTTTCCCAGTCTTTCATTTATTTATTTATTAATTTAATAATTTTACATTTGTTGACCGGGATAGTCCGACTGGATATATGTCCATTTTCAGCAGAGGCCCGGGGAGAAAAGCTCCAAGATAATAATACACATTGAACATTTAGTAAATGCTAGTTTCAAGCAGATTACAGTCATAAGCAATACCAGCACATATAGTATTAACTTATTACAAAACACTTTACAAAACATAACATTATTTTTAAAGTTATATATACATAACATTACATTCAGGTTTAAGACACATTGAGCAGCAGTTATACAATTGGCCCTTCCTGAAATGGAGTGGTAGAAAAATGTTAGAAGTAGCTGAAGGCAAGGCACCTAAGAAATAGAGAGATCACTAATCGGGGTTAGTGCAAGGACATAACCAATGAGTTTTCAAGTATTTCTTAAGTTTGTTTATGAACTGAGTTAGTGATGGTTCTAGTGTCAAGTCAGCTGGGAGTCTGTTCCATATTTGTCCAACAGAGTTGGCAAACAGAGAGTCCCCAGCTGAGTAGTTGGATTTGTATGTTTGAACTAGGAGTCTAGTGGATGGTCGCAGTGGCTAGGTGCTGGTGTAGGGGCAGATAATATTTTGTAGTGCAGGTGTATTTTCTGGTTGGTAAAGGACTTCATGTGCCACTGTTAGCTGGTTGAACTGCAGTAGGCTTGACTGTTCAAGCCATCCTAGGCGACTTAGGTTGTGACAGTGGTGTGTTCGGTAGGCTGTGCCAGTAGCAAATCTGGCAATGTGGTTATAGCAGGATGATAGTTTATTAAGATCTGTTTTGTTTAAGTTGGAGAATAGAGGTGAGGCATACAGAAGAGTTGATAGTACATGGGAATGGGCAATTGCAGTTCTAGCAAGTGGGGTAAGGAAATGTTTGATTCTGTAAAGAGAGCCAAGTTTTTTATTAATGGTTTTGATGGTTTGATTGATATGCACATCAAACTTCAGGTTATCAACTATGACACCCAGTACTTTAGTTTGGGCTTAGATGATAGTGCCATTGTTAGTGGTTATGTTGAAGGATGTCAGGGGGGTCCTGCATGTGGGGGAGAAGAGTAGAAGCTTACTTTTGTTGGGGTTTAGGATTAGATGTTGATTGCGAGCCATTTTTCCACTGTATTGAAGGTATTTTGGGTTAATGTGAATAAAGTAGCTGATGAGGTGTCAGAACAAATTAAGGTGGAGTCATCCACATATTGAATGCAGGTAGCATCTGGGATGACTGAATGAAGGTTGTTGATAAAGATGGAGAAAAGAAGGGGTTCTAGTATCGAGCCCTGGGGGACTCCTGATGTGATGGGTAGGTGAGTTGATAGCTTGTCCTGCCATAGGACTGCCTGTTGCCTGCCCTGCAGGTAGGATTGACACCATTGGAGTGCATGGTTGTTTAAGGAGAAGGCCTTCAAGGTATTTATTAGCATTTTGTGGTCAACCATGTCAAAAGCCTTGGCTAGATCTAGAAAGAGTGCTGAGGATAGTTTGTTATTATAGCAGTTGTGGTTAATGACGTTAGAGAAAGAGAGGAGGGCAGAAGTAGTACTGTGGTGTGGCTTAAAGCCATGCTGAAAGTTGGACAACAGCTTGTTCTGTGTGAGGTAGTGCATGAGCTGTATGTGTACACACTTCTCCATAATTTTAGCTAGAGGTGACAGAATAGCTATGGGTCTAAAGTTTGAAAGTTCAGTGGAACTGCCTCCTTTATGGAGAGGTATGACATGGGAGATTTTCCATATAGTGGGTACAGTAGCTTCAGATGTAGCTCTGTTTATCATGATTGAGATGGTGTATGCTATGGTGTCAGCAGCCTTTTGCAGATGGTCTTCTGGGAGGAGGTCGGCAGCCAGGGTGGTAGGTCTTAGTTTCTTAAGGAGGGCATGAATAAGTTGAGTAGGAACAGGTTGGAAGTAAACAATGTTTGGGTACTGGGTATGGCTGCATTAGAATTAGAGCCATTGGGAGAGAGTTGGCTGGCTAGAGACTGAATAGTCTCTGTGAAGAAGCTGTTGACGTTATTAGCAATGTCTACTGGAGATTTTTGTTGGGAAGCTGAGGGGGGTGCAGTGGCAGTTTGGCCTGGGTGGAGTAGTTTGTTTATTCCTGCCCAGAACTTTTGATGATTTTGCAGTAGATGGTAGTAATGGTTCTTTTTGTCTAAGGTTATGGATTTTTGGTGTCATTCCTCAGCTGTCTGAATCTTAGTTGATCAAGTGGGGGTTTTGTTTTTTTGGTAGGTGGCCTGGCCCAATCTTTGTTTCTGAATGAAGTTTTGGTTTTGGTATCTTTAGAAAGCCATGGTGCAATATTAACTTTGGTTCTAATTGAGCGGCTGGGAGCATGGGAGTTAAGAATAGCAAGGAATTTGGTGTGGAAGTATGCTACTGCTTCATCTAGGGGAAGACTTTTTAGTACTGACCAGTTGCATGCCTTAAGTTAATTTTGAAACTTGGTGAGAATAAAATTATTGATGTTCATCGTGTTACCCTGCTGCAGTCATCACACTTGGGTTATCCTGTCATCAGGCGGTCCCGCAGTCGGCCTGAATTCCAAAGTCTTGGTCTGGCGTTGGTTGCTGTCGCTTCTTCCCTGACGTCAGTGCTCCAGGGGTATATAAGAGGCATCCAACGCCATTTTCTTCAGTCTTTCTTGCTGCGCGGTGCCCGAAGCAGAAGCAGTTCGCAAGTGCCGGTCGGCCGACACCTGAGATTTTCAAATCGAATTTCAGTCCGAAGTCTTCAAAGCTAAGTACCCCATTGGGGAACCTTTTCTTGCCTCAGTCCGATGTCAGAAAAAGTTAACAATTGCATTTCTTGTGGGAAGCAAATACCTCATAATGACTTTCATTCTTATTGTATACCTTGCCTAGGCCCAGACCACAACGTCACTGGTTGTCGGTTTTGTGCTAGGTTCAATAAGCAAACTATAAAGCGACGCTTTGATTTCGCACAACACTACTTCGGTAGGAAATTTAATTACACTATGCTGTCGGAGCAACCGACTACCGGCGTGCATAAAAAACGCAAAGATAAAGACAGGCAGCCTAGATCCAAGCCAGACTCCGAGGCCTCGGCTGGGCTGGTCGTCGGTTCTCCGGTTTTCAGTGAGGTGCCTACGCAGCCCCTGGCGACCGCAGAATTGCAACCCCAGACTGCTTCGGATTCTCAAGCAGAGAGTTCTAGGCCGATGCAGCCATTTTCTTTAGGCCCTACCGACAACATTGCAGAAGGAGAAGCCGGTGCTGTGGAAACACCTTCGGTTACAGAAGGTGTCTTCAGACCGACTACTCTCACCATAAAATCTTATGCTAAGCTTAAGACTCCTCTAAAACCAAAAAAGACTGCACATCAGTCTCCAGTTCAAGGCCCCATGCCTAAGAAACAGATGCTTAAAATGGCTGAAGATTTGATTTCTTTAATCAGGGATTCCCAACCCCCCCCCCAGACAAAAGGCCTAGACAAGAGGAGGATTATGCCTCCTCTGATCAAGTGTCTATTTCCTCAGGCTCCTCTGAGGAACAGGATTGCTCCTTTCCCCCTTATGAAGATTCTGATGCTGAAGATTCCATTCCCTCAGCTTCTCCCCCTGAAGACTATTCCTTTGGGGAAACCTTACATACCATGAGGGAACATTTCCACTGGGAAGGTCAGGACTACTCCGACTCAAAGAAAAGGCTCCGAGAGTTTCTTTTACTACCCCAGCACAGAGCACTTGCTATCCCTCCAGTTTTACACATTGTGGATGATGTTTACTTAGAATCTAGTCTAAATCCAGATTCTCTGCCTCCTGCTCCAGCCAAACCAGACAGATATTATAGAGTGCCTGACTCTCACAAATTCCTTTACAAAAGCCCTGTTGCTGACCCAGAGACAATCTCCCAGGGTCCCAAAGGGGCTAAGGCTTCTATGGCTAAAAATCCTGTACCCTCTGAAAGGGACTCCAGAGCACTAGATGGGTGGGGGAAGAAGGTTTACACCTCAGCTACTCTAGCTATGAGAGCACTAAATTGTCAATTTCACATGCTGAAATACCAGCAATTCCTAATGTCTCAAATAAAACAAAAGATGTGCATGCAGCCTCAACAGTCTGAATTCAAGGAAATGCAGGATCTGTTGCATGCAGCTGAACAGGTGGGCAAACATACTTTACAATGTGGATTTGATTCCTTGGAAGCTTCCTGTAGAGCAGCTGTTACTGGGTCTGTTATACGTAGGCATGCTTGGTTAAAGGAACAAACTCTGCCTGATCATGTTAAAGCAAAGTTACTAGATGCACCCTTACAGCAGGATATCTTATTTGGTGTTAAATCAGAAGAGGTTTTAAAGAAAATGGAGGATAAGGCAAAATCTATGCAGACGGTCAAAGATTTCTTACAGGTACAACCCCCACGCTTCAGCAGAAATTAACAAACAAAAAATTGGTCCTTTCCAGCTTCTGACAGACCACAGAGGGGTAAATACAGACGCCCAAGGGGCAGAGGTCAAGCACAAATGCCTTACAAACCTCGCCAATGGGGCACTGCAACACAGAAGGGAGGAGAAGACAGGTCCCAAACTACTAGAAGACAAACACAATGACTTAAACCTCAAACTGCCAAGCAAAGCTCTCTTGGCAGCTCCATTGGGAGGAAAATTAGCACTTTTCGCAGACAACTGGCGCATCATCATAAAGGACAAATGGGTCCTAGACATGATCTCACAAGGATACAGATTCCATTTTCACACCTTGCCAAGGATAAAAGGAATGCCAAACCTGCCACAAAATCAATGGGCAGAGGCATAAAAACAAATTACAGCTCTCATGGACATGAGAGCCATTCAACTGGTACCTACACAGGAGCAAGGCCAAGGATTTTACTCAAGGCTCTTTCTAGTCCCCAGAACGGACAATGCTTGGAGACCCATTCTGGACCTTTCAATTCTAAACACTTTCTTGCAAGTACCCAAATTCAAGATGCTACCACTACAGCAGCTTCTTCCCATGTTGGGCAAGAAAGCTTGGCTAGTAATGTTGGACATCAAGGAGGCATACCTGCATGTCCCTATCAGACAAAATTGCAGAAGATACCTCTGTTTCATTGCAGGTTCAACCCATTACCAGTTCTCTGCACTTCCCTTTGGCTTATCTACTGCACCCAGGGTCTTCACAAAATGCCTGGCACCAGTAATTGCATACTGCAGACAAAGAGGAATTCAAATATACCCATACCTGGACGACTGCCTCATCCAAGCAGAAAGCAAGGACATTCTCTTACAACATCTGGCTTTAGTAAAACACCTTCTAAGTTGCCTAGGGTACACAGTAAATGAAAAGAAATCAAAACTAGTGCCCTCACAAAATATGACATTCCTGGGTGCCAGCTTGAATACAACGGCCCAGATGGCTTATCAGACAAACAACTACAACTAACTCAATACTTCAAAATAATGGCAATAAAAGACCCAACTCCCTGCAAGCAAAATTCTGCAGGCCTTGGGCTTCGTGGCATCTTGCATACTACTAATACCATTTGCAAAACTGCATATGAGGAAATTACAATGGTACCTGAAAAGCGTATGGACTCAACACAGCCACAGCTTGGAAACAATGATACCTCTCATTCCCTGCCTTCAACAGGAGTTTCTATGGTGGTCACAGGTATGTCACCTCAACAAGGGTCAGCCTTTCACCTTACCCCCAGCCAGGCAAACTATGACAACAGATGCATCGGACTATGCCTGGTGGGCACACATGGCAGGACTGCAGATCAAAGAAATCTGCACATCAATCAAAAAGAAATGCTAGCTGTACAGAATGCTCTGACAGCCTTCAAGGACCTCTTACATCCAGGACAGCTTATAATAAGGACAGACAACACCACAGTAATGTGGTACATAAACAAGCAAGGGGGTACACACTGCTACCCTCTATGCAGGCAAGCAATGACCTTGTGGAATACAGCACTGGCTTACCAAGTTCAATTACAAGCTCAATTCCTGCCAGGAAAAAAGAACACACTGGCAGACGACCTAAGCAGGAACATCATGGATCCCCATGAGTGGAAACTGGATCCACAATTATTTGCAATGATAACTCAAAAATGGGGCCGCCCAGACATAGACCTGTTTGCCAACCCCCAAAACTATCAGCTATCAAAATTTTGCACCAGGACATTTCACCATCAAGCTTGGAAAGTGGACGCACTCTCATTCAGTTGGAAAACGCTGACAGTATATGCCTTTCCTCCATTGCCCCTTCTCACAAAGGTGCTGCTGAAAGTCAGGATGGAGAGACTCTGAATGATACTCATTGCCACAGACTGGCCACACCAGCACTCGTACCCACTACTAAGGAACATGGCCCATGACCCACCATGGATTTTACCACAAATTCCTCATCTGCTCACACAGCAAGACAGTCAGATTCTACACAGCCAGCTCAAAACCTTAAATTTGGCTGCATGGCATATCACCTAAGCAACCAGCCAGCTCCTCTTTCACAAGCTGTTATGGATGTCATTCTGGAGGCCAGGAGGCTCAGCACCAGGAAAGCCTACTCAGACAAATGGAAAAGATTTTGCGCCTGGAACCAAGCTAAAGGCCAAAATACCCTTGAGCCGGACATACCTCAGATTCTACAATATTTAACTGAGATGTTACACAAAGGACTTTCTTTTTCATCTATTAAAATCCACGCCTCAGCTATTTCAGCTCACTACAACACGGATCCTCCCTTATTTTCACATCCACTTCTAAGGCAGTACCTCAGAGGGGCCAAAAACATTAGGCCTCCCAGGACAGCACCAACACCAACTTGGGACCTCAACTTTGTCTGGAAAAACTTATGCTGCCACCTTTTGATCCAGCTTTCTCAGCTGATTTAAAGTTTAGATCATGGAAGACTGCCCTGCTGCTAGCAATTACTTCAGCCAGAAGAGTCTCAGAGCTACAGGCACTAATGGCAGTAGAGCCTTTCCTCATTTTTCATCAAGGCAGTTTCTCTACGAACTAACCCCTCCTTTATGCCAAAGGTGGCATCCAGTGTGGCTCTAAATCAAACCATCCATTTACCCACCTTCTTCCCAAATCCACAGAACAAAGGAGAAAGACTCCTGCACTCCTTGGACATTCACAGGCAACTATGTTACTACTTGGATAAAACTAAGGTTTTCATAAAATCTGACCAGCTTTTTGTATCCTATGCTACAGCATCACAAGGAAAGGCTATCTCAAAACCGACCATTTCCAAATGGATAGGACATTGCATACATTTTTGCTACACCCATCATGGAAAACCAGTTCCTGCTAGCATAAGGCCCCACTACACCAGGGCAGCAGCTACATCTACAGCCTTCCTCAGGGAGGTGCCAACCAAGGATATTCTGGAAGCTGCAACTTGGAGTTCAGTACACACCTTCACCAAACACTATCACTTACCACTTTACTCTAAGTCTAGAGCTGGCTTCACCACTGCAGTTTTGCAGGGCCTTCTGGCCTCCTCTAACCCTGTTCGACTCCACCTCCCATCCTTAGCTTTGGGATTCAACCCAAGTGTGATGACTGCAGCAGGGTAACACGATGAACATAGTACAGTTTTGTACCTACCATAAATGTAGATGTTCGAGTGTATACCTTGCTGCAGTCCAGGTTACCCTTCCTCCATCCCCTCTGACCTAACTGAAACCTTTCAATACCTTAAAATCTGATGCAACCTTTGTGGTGTATTTGCTTATAGCTGGAGGGATGTTTTGTTTGTGCTAAACTTTTATTATTGGTACTATCTACTGGCCACCTTTTGGGGGGGCACATAGGCATCTGGGGCAAGAAAAACTGAAGAAAATGGCGTCAGATGCCTCTTATATACCCCTGGCGCACTGACGTCAGGGAAGAAGCGACAGCAACCAATGCCGGACCAAGACTTTGGAATTCAGGCCGACTGCGGGACCGCCTGACGACAGGATAACCCAAGTGTGGTGACTGCAGCAGGGTAACACGATGAACATCAATAATTTTATTCTCACCAAGTTTCAAAATGAACTTAAGGCTCGAACATCTACATTTATGGTAGGTACAAAACTGTACTTTTCTTAATCTTCTATAGGTGGGTTGGTAGGAGCAGTCTACTTTGAGCTTGATTACATAGGTGAAACAGTGGTCACTTAGGTCATCAGGCAAAGTGTCTGATTGATTTATAGGACTGAAGATAGGTATTGATGAGTAATCCAGTCTAGGGTACTTTCCTTGTTATTGGGTTTTCCTGTCCTGGTGGGGGAGGTTATGATGAAGTTTATGTGGGTTATGGGGGTTTCACAAGAGCAAGTGTTCAGTCAATGTTGAATTCCCAAAGAACAATTGTTTCTTCGGGGTAAATTTTGGATAACAAATATAAGAAGTCTTCTAAGGTTTCTGTGTTCCTCCCTGGGGGAATGTAGACACAGACAATATTTATATTTTAGTTTTTATTAATTTGTAGTTTTGAGATAAGAATGTCAGCATTATTGAACTGGGGTGGTTGTTGGGTGTCTATGCTGACAGATAGGGTAGACTTGTAAAAGATTGGCTACCCAACCAACCTTTCTGATGGTACGGTCTAGTCGAAACATACTGTACCCTGATGGCAGAATCTCATGGTCCTTGGTGGCAGGCTTTAGGCATAATATATCTGGGGAATGAACAGCTAAGAGGGCATGCAGGTGCTGAGTTATGATATTTATGCTCCTAATGTTTAGATGGTAGGCCAACAGTGAGTTAGGAGGTCTATTTGTTGGAGCTATGGTGGTAGGGGATATAGTAGGGGGATCAGGATCAACAGGTGGGGATGGACCAGGGTTTGGGTGGATGTCGCCGTCCTTTGTGAGGTTGTAGTGTATCCTGAGTATGAGTTTTAAGATTCATTGTGTCTCTACCTGTCTCAGGGTAGGATTATAATGATCGAATGTTTCATTCTGATCATGAAATAGAGCCAATTAATAGCCAGAACTTTTCTGAAAATTCCGAGATCTGTGTCATTCTCAGTATTGATGGTGCCTTTGGCAAGACTCCCGGTTTAATTTTTCCAGGACTTTTAAGTTTCTTATACCATGATGGGGAGGGATCCCATTCCTAAGTCAGGGTGTAACTAAAATTCATGAAATTATATTGTTGCAGTCTTTGATGGTAGCCAAAAGTGCTTGTGGCACCAGCAGTGTGCCCAGAATTGACTCCTTTTTTCAGTTCATAAAACAAACAAATAAACAATGGAGTTACATGTATTAGTAGCATATCTAAGTATGACTCTAGATTATTTTTTTTTTATTAGACCTTTTGTTTGTACTGCTATTGGAACTGTATGGGTATCTTTCTTCCACATTGCTCTCATTTCTGCCTGCAAATCTTGATATTTTATCACTTTGTCTCTCTCTGTACTTAGCACTTTAATCCTAGCTCTGGCAATTTCAATGATGAATGCTATTTTTGTATTTTTTCATGAACTACTGTATCAAGTTTTCTTGCATCTGTCGGTATTGGTTGATCCCATGTGATGTACACTTCATTCTGTATAATGCTTTGTGGTTCATGTTTGCAATGCTTCTCTGCTATTTCTGTACTGTAATGTTTGCACAACCCCACTGCAACAGTCTTGCCACATTATTTTATGCCTTTAAGTGTACAGGTAGTCTGCCACGAGAGTATCACACCTAGTAAGAAGATTCACAACAGTTTGGATTTCTGTTTTATAGAACCTAGGTTTGTCTGTTTCCACCACACGTTTAATGGACTTTGTATGTAGTCTTCTATCCGGGGCTGCTGTTAACCTCTTTTGGTTTCAACTCGCCTCTCCTGAACCATTCCTGCATCAAATCCTGATCAACACAAGATCGTCTCAGGAGATCTCTGTACTTGCCACTATATTCATGCGGTTTCCACATTTCTTTCCTTCTCATCTAATCCTTCTTATATTATTTTTTTTTTCAGCACAGTCAGTTGCTGTCTGATTTCTATCTTCTTTTGGTTTGGATTCCATTCTTGCTTGGTATTGTAATGCTTCTACTAAATTGAGTAGAGAGGTCATCTTAGACCTCCCCTCCTCATGTTTTAAAACTTTCACTATGTTTGAATCTGATTAAGTTAGCAGATATGTATGCAATCTCACAACTGCAGATCTATACGTGTAATCACTTTTGAGGAGGCCCATACAACCTTCAGAGAGAGGGGATATATAATCTTTGTATACACCGATTTTAAATTGTCATTTGATAAGCACAAATCTTTTTTCTTGTTTCCTTGTCCAAATGATTCAGTACCTTTTGGGGCCACTTAGTCGCACCAAAATTGTAAGTTAGAACAGGAAGAGAAAATTGGCTTAAAGCTTGAACTTTATTCCTAGATGTTGAGGCTGTTTCCGATGTTAGTTTTAGTTTTCTGAAGTATACCTTACTGAGTTTTATTCACATTTGTTCATGTTTTATTGCTGATACTTCATTAGTTCCCAAATATTTATACACTCACACATGCTCGTCCTGTCCAAGATTAATATTTTCGTGGTACTGCAGCTCTCCTACTGTCCAATGTTGCTTTTGCACATCTATTAAGACCAAATGACATTCTTTATATCATCTGAGAAAGGTTTAACCACTCATTTGATAAACTGTACAGTTCTAAGTCATTCACAAAAAGTACATGAGAAGTATTTAAGCAAGGTTGTTTTCCTGGAGCCAAATTGTAACCATGAACCTAATCTAAGTAAACAGCTTAACGGGTTAAGTGTAAGACGAAACAGCAGCTGTAATGAAGAATAACCCTGTAATATCCCCCTTTAAATGTTTTCCTTGGGATAATAATTTGCCCTTTGTCATAGCTTAACTGCAAAGTAGTTTGCCACCGTTTCATGGTCACTAAATGTACTTGATCAGTGTGCTATGTTTCTTGTACAGCTGTAAGCACACCTTTACCCATTAACATAGGATGCTGTCAGATGGTTTTTTATAATCTATCCATGCCATACTTAGATTTTTCACTTTTTTACAGTTTTCTATTACGGCTTTGTATAGCAACAAGTGATCCTTTGTTCCATATGACTGTCTTTTGTTCTGTTACTATGAATAATTTTTTTTCTAAATGATTATATGTACTCTTAATGCATCAATTCCAGAATATAGTTTGTACATCATCAGAAGGCAAGTTATTGGTCTACACTTTTTAGGATGGCTCATGGGTTCACTCTTAAGGAGGCGTGTCATTTTTCCTATTGACTAAGTTGGTGTCTGCTTGAGATACACCTATAAGTAATTCTTACTAAGGGTTACTGCACCTGGACCTGGCTTTTTCTCTTTAGGAGCTTTTCTTGATTTTGTTTTAATTTATGTGGCCGTTACTTCATCCCATTTCATATCCTATATATTTAAACTCTTTACTATTTCTTTTAAATTTTCAATCCATTTATCACATTTATGTTCCTTGTAAATATTTCCTGCATTACGTGCCTCCTTCATGTTTTTTTTCTTTTGTGGTGTTGCTATTCTTTTTGCTTCACTTCTCAGATACTGTGCATTGCTTTTACCATGTCTATCTTTTCATGTTATCTCTTCTGTATTCTTTTAACTGTGACACCTTGTGTCTTAAATGCTTTATTGTTTTCTCTATTTGAGGCTGCTATGATAACATTTTATTTCTTCCCTTTCTTTCTCTTATTGCTCTCTGTTTTTGTGGTAAGACTTTATCTGTTATAAATTTAGCTGTACAGTAGTATGTCTTATTTACGTCTGTTATTACATTGATTTCTGTCTTGATAACAATGTTCATCTGTTTTATCAGACTTCAAACACTTTTGGTCTCATTTACTTTCTGTAATCTGTTTCTTTCGTTGCTCATAATATGTCTGTACATCTTTAGTTAATCAAACAACTCTTCCCTTAGATCATCATCTTCTATACTGAGAGTACATTCTTTGCACATTGTTTCCTGCAGGCATTCTACAGAAAGTTCCAGAATATCTTCCTGTGACATATCCTCTTCGTCTGTATCCTGCGTCATTTGATGCTCATTGGCCCATCACTCCACAACATTGCCTGCAGTAGAATTGCCACTGTTTTCAGCTCCTTCACTAGCTCTGCAACCCCAACTGAACTTTTGTAGTGAAAAAAGCCACAAGTGGCGAGCGAAAAAACTGAGGCAGCAAGTAAAAACAACGAAATTTAATAAAGTAAGCGCTTTATTAAAGGTCTGATGAAGGAAAAGTATTAGCTTTTCCGAAAGCGCTTACTTTATTAAATTTTGTTGGTTTTACTTGCTGCCTCAGTTTTTTCACTCGCCTCTCGTGGCTTTTTAACAGTTTTTTGGTTTTTGTGTTGTGAACTTTTGTAGTGGCTTGCCTAATGAAGGTTGCAGAGCATCATTATGTGGCATGCAGTTAGATGCCTGCCATTCCACCTGTTTCTCCATAATTTATGACTCGTTGCATCATGCTGTAACACTGCCTTTGCTGGATTTGCTACATTTGATCCTTCACTTTGCAGGTAAATCCATTAAGTTCAGTTTCTATTTCTTTAGCTTCTCCATTATTAATCATTTTTCTACCGTCCCCTTTGTTTTCTTATTTTTTTGTATTGTGAAATTTCCATGTATGTGTGCCTTTGCCTCTAATTCTTTTATTTCTTTTCAAATATATTTGGAACTGCCTTTTTTATATTTATTAATTTTGCTTTCTAATTTGCAAACCCTTCAAACCCTTCAAACCCACTAATCCCAAACTACCTTATTCTATTGGAAAGATCAACTTATCCCACTCGGCTTTTGTCCTCTTCCCATCCCAGATAGAATCCTTCAACTCTTTATTAATTGCTGTCCATAGCTTCTTCTCTGGTTGATAAAAAATATGCCTGACCTGTGTATAAAATTAAAGGGACTAAAACCGTTTCACTGCTTGTTTCTTGCTATCTGTATCCATAAAGCAGAGCTTCCAGTTTCTCAACTTTTGTATTATCTTTTGCTTAGTCTCTTCCCACATCTCCTTAGCTGTCATAACAGAATTCTTTTCACCCTTACTCCTAAGTACTTATCTTCTCCCAATAAATATGGTTATTTCTGAACCAATTCAGGTGTAGGTACATAGTTTACAGCTAGTGCCTTTGTTTTTGTCTTCATTAATTGTGTATCCCAGAAAGACTTGAAACTGTCTCAGAATATTCCACAACACTGAAATATCCTTTTCTGGTTTTGTCAGGAACGAAATAATATCATTTGTAAATAAAGCCATCTTTTCTTGATTACCATGACAATTGTATCATTGAATTTGTGTCCCTTATTTTTTTCCCAATGGTTCTAAATGTGGAGTTGGGAGGTTGGCCTAATGGTTAAGGTGTTTGCTTTATAAAAACAAGGTGCAGGGTTTGAGTCTTACAAGGGATAATTGGCTAGGCTTAAAATGGCTCACACGGGCAGTTAGCCTAGTACTAATCTTTGAACCTATAATGCAAATACAAAAGGGGAAAGACGACACCCCTGCCTGGTTTCTGTGTTCAAACAGAACTTATCGGGGAGGACATTCCCCCTTTAATTTTCACCTTTGAACCCTCATATAACCTCCTAATTAACCTTATTATTTTATTAAGTAATACAAATTCTTCCATTACCCTGCTCAAAAAATCCCTCTTTGCTCTGTCAAATGCCTTCTCTGCATCAATATCCACCATTAACAGTGGTATTTTCTTACATTCTGCTTCCCTATGGATCATTTTCCATTAATGATATCAAATTTTTGCTCCACTCCACAAAATCATATTAATCCATATCTGTCAATCTTGGCAACATCTTTCCCATTCTTTTAGGCATTATAGACATAAACATTTTATAATCATGGTTTAGAATCGAAATGGACCTATATGAAGCTGATCTGATAGTCTTTACCATATTTAGGTATTACAGCCATCACATCTTTCTTAGAGGATGTTGGTATTTGTCTTCCTTTTAAAATACTGTTTAACAAAACAGTCCAGATCTTTCACTTTTGGGAACGTCTTCTATTCCTGGAGACATTTTAATAGATTTGGCTGTACATCACCATTTTCATCTCATCTGCCTATACCCTTTTAATAATCAAGCCTCATCTACCTCTAACCTTGGCATATTTAATTCTTCCATAAATATTTCTATTTGTTCTTTTTTTGATTTCCACATGTCTCTGTTTTATACACATTTTCATAACATTTCCAAAATAGTTCTAATACCTATATAGGAGCTCTGGTTGTTTTTCTCGTTAAAGGCTTTCTAAGCTTGGCAAAAACTGTTTCTACTTTCTGTTGACTGAGTCGTGCTAAAAGCTTTTTTGTTCTGGAGTTATCAAAAAAACAGTTGCTTAAGAGCCATCTTTCTAAACTAAAATATACTATCCAGGTAGTCTGTTATTTTCTGTTCACTCTGCAGTTGTGCCTCTTCTTGTTCTGTAAGATTCCCTTTATTCTGCAATACTTTAACTTTTGACAGTCCCTCTAAATAATTCTTATTTCTTAACCATGTATCTTTCTCTTTTATGCCTACCCCAGTTTTAAACTCCACTTCCTTTTTATCCCACTCTCTAGCTATATCTTCTGAAGACATTCCAATCTTCTCTAATAACTGTCAAATAATTTCCACTACCCATTCCTTAAATTCTTCTCTGTTTAACACCACTGTCTCTTTTATCTCATTACCCTGCATTTTAGTTTAGCTATTATTGGCGCTTGATCAGAAATCGTTATTGGATATATGTCTAAAGTTGCAATTAAATGCAAATATTAATGTGAAATATAATTTGTCTATCCTAGCCAAGTTTTTGTACTTTGGAGAATAATATATAAACTCTGTCAAAACAACTACTACTGAATTCACATTTTCCATAACATAGATTTTCATAAATGTTGTATTTTCCCTTCTAGATCCCCCAATACATCTTTGATGTTGCAAATCAAATGCCAGCCCCCACCTGTAGGTAATATTTCCTGCTGAAAGCTGATTATTTCTCACAGAATTTTCTTAAGCTCTATTGTAACAGTTTTAAGTGGAATATAAATACATGTCAGCTTAACCTTCCTCCAATACCAGTAGCCCCTTACTAATACAAACCTACCATTATCTTTTTTTCTCTTCTATCACTAATGGAGCTCCTCTGGCAATTAAAACATAATCCCCTTTTCCTTTGTCCCAGATATTCCACTAAGTAACCATTCTAAAATCTCTTTATCAAATTCACAAACTCATTTCTTTCCAAGTGTGTCTCCTGTAGCATAGCCATGCACACTCTGTATTTCTTAATATAGTTCACTACTCTTTCTTTTTTATATTTACCTGTGAGACCATTCACTTTCAATGATATGAAGTGTCACCATTATGATAAGAAATTACTATTCCCACCTGTTGTATATAACAGCTTTTTTTAAATGTCTAGTTTCAGCTTTTGTGTTGCATGCATAACTAACGTTTGGTAAGTTGACCTTTTGTATAACTGTTTCTTATAATATCCATTTGAACCTACATCATATCTTACAAGATTTTTTGTTTTAATGAAAACTCTCAAAAAAATACTGCAGAACACTCCCATAACCCATTCACTTTATAGAGACTCACACATATAATAATGTACATCTTAAAATAATGATGTTTAACCCTCCTAATAGGAACAATTGTCCCAGATTGACAGCTACACTCACAGGGTTTAATTGACCAATAATGAAGGTTATTCATGCTAAGGTGCATGGTACAGCCTGTGCTTCTACTTACTGTCTTTGTCTTAACTTTATTCTTCTCCCAGATTTAGAAATAGCTTGAATGCTTTCAGAAAACCTTATCCTTTAGCAATTGAAAGAAAAAAAGTGTTGTTTTTATTGCCCTCTTATAAGTTTGTCTCTATAGAAATGTGAAATCCAGACACACAGTTGCTTTCAGCTACAGGCTTCTCATATTGCACTGTGAACATTTATTTGCTAAAAGGAAATATTTTCCTTGCATTCAGTATTCTCTTATTTACTTGCTTCCACTTAAAACTTGTTAGAGCAATCCAAGGGTCTTAATCCAGTAATTCCCATATGCAAAAGTATGAAAAAGCATATCAATTTTATTTATATAATGATCTGTATACTTTTACAAACGTCCCTTACCTCAGCAACTCAAGATTACAACCTATTATCTTAAACATGCTTTTTTCCAACCTTGCTTCTCTTTTTACATTAGAGTGCCTACATTTCTTCAAACTAAATTAAAAGAAAGAAAAAAGGGGCACCTGTTTACTTCAGAATCACTGTAATACACAAAAATAACTCAAAATGCTTTATAACATGCAGTATGTCATGTTTTATAAAATACTGTTAAGAACAAAAATGGTTTCTCGCATGTCTTTCCTTCCTCATCCACTGTCCTTAATGGTTCGTCTGATCACTAATGTCATGAAGTCAGCCGTATGCTTTGGAGAATAAACTTTTTTGCTTGAAGACTGTGCTTTTCTTTTGTGGTTCCATCTGCTTTGGAGTTCCCTGCATCTCCATTATTTCCAGTTTTTCTTTTTCAGCCATATTTCACTTGCTTTAATGTTTTGTAATTCCACATTTTTCATTAATTTCTGAGTTGTTGGTTTTCTTCCTGTTGATCTCCATCTGCCAAGTCCAGTCTCTGCATTTATTTGTTGACTCCTGTGCTTTTCTCTCTCAAGCATTTTCTTTTGTAATATTGGAAAATGTTTCACTGACAACTTTATTATCAGAAGAATAAGAAACAGTCTCTCCTCCTTTTTGATAGCTCACTTTTTGTTGGAAAGCTTTGTATTTCCACTTTAGAATCCATACCATCAAAAAATGACTGATCTTCCAGGAAAAAAAAAAGTATTCTGAAGATAGATGGACACAGCAGCTTGAATCTCGCACCTGCTTCTCAAAACTCCCTGATTGGAATAAATTTGACTGTCTCCAGCTTTTAGTACTTTGCCCTTCTGGCACATTTTGTAAGAATCAACTCTTTCTGTTTGAAGGATTGCAACTTTTCTATTGGAGGTCTTGCCTACTTTCTCATGGCCAGGTTTAGAGCATACATACAATTTGCCCTTTCAAATAACAAGTCTTACTTTGGAGTACCAGTCCAGTTGCTTGTTTGTACTTTCATAAAATTAATACTGTCTGCTCCTTCCAGTTCCTCTCATGATGTGAAGTTGTTCAATCTCGCCGTTCATTCTTTAATGATGGGTTCAGAGCTGATCCCTCGGCTCCGATACAGCCAAATGCAAAGCTCAAGGCCTTCAAATAGCTTGAGGCCAAGTCCATATCCCATGATGCACCTGTGAATTACCTCAGATCTAGTTTGCCGCTGCAACAGATCGGAGGGTCTGACTTAGCTTGGGCCAGATAAGCAAAATTTTCATTAAAAATATTTTCTAAAAGTTTTTTGGTAGATAGTATAGTAGTTAGCATTGTTTATAAAGCTCATAAAATGTAGAAGCCAAGGAGAATAAGGATCAACCGTAACCACTTCAATGTCTGTATGAACGCTTTATTAAAACATGCGTTTTCGTCTAATGTAAGACTTCCTCAGATAAAACAGTCGCTGCCATCATTTCATCTTATATAGTAGTTAAAATTTACCAAAACCAATCATGTCTCAGCAACATTTTACTAATTAACAAAACAAAATTAGTTAAGGTGAAAGCATCAATAAATATATATAAAACCATAAAAACATTAATCCTGTTAAAAGATGCTTTTCCATAATACATTTTAAAAAACATTTTTGAAAAACAAGATATTTTTCCCATTATGTTCAGTGTGTTTATGAATATTTATTCTTAAAATTGTTAGATGCTATTATAGTATTTGAATCTAAAGTTTCATTTAAGGTCAGTGTGTTCTTTCATGGAATAGTAACGCCATCTTGTGGCGAATTGTATTATATCTTTTGCTACTTGACTAGTAACTCAAGGATGCGTACTGCCACATAAAAATGGCCAGACCATCCAGGGATCACCTCTGCTTCTGGCCGGGAGCCAATCCATACCAGTTTCGATCCCTACTCTTTGGTCTCACTACAGCCCCCCAGAGTGTTCACCAAATGCAATGGCAGTGGTCACAGCTCACCTGAGGCATCTAGGATTCTAGGTGTTTCCATACCTAGACAATTGGCTCCTTACCACCACCACCAGGCATCAACTCATTCAGGCCAAGGAGTCCACTGTGTCACTCTGCAATCATCTTGGCATTACAATCAACTCAGAAAAATCTGCCTTGCCGCCATCGCAGCATATCGTTTTTGTCAGAGCAGAGCTGGACACCACCACCACCACCACTCTGACTTCCATTGAAGTGTCATTCGAATTCATCAACATGTCAGCATCCTGTTGTCAACACAAAGCACCAGCATCGGAAGTTCTGAAAGTATTGGGCATGATGGCAGCAGCACTTCTAGCCATACCACTTGCTCAGATGCACATGCGGGTTCTTCAGTGGTTGTTGTTCACTCAGTGGTCTTACTAGGAGCTACCCATGGATCACACTATAATGATCATAAATTCTGGCAGGAAGGACCTGCAGTTGTGGTTGACCTCACTCCATGTCATGATAGGATGCCCATTTGTGCTACCACCTCCAGCAACCACTGTGACCACAGATGCTTCCCTGATAGGGTGGGGGGGCATTTTCAGGGAAAGACTGCCCAAGGCCCATGGACTGACCAAGAGATACATCTCCATGTCAATATCCTAGAGATGAGGGCAGTACTTTTAGCATTGTTGTACTTCCAGGACACTCTTCCTCTGGGCACAATTGCGATTCAGACAGACAACATGTTGGTGGTCTGGTATTTGCACAAACAAGGTGGAACCAGGTCTTACCCCCTTTGTCAAGAGGCTCTCAGAGTTTGGCAGTGGGCTGTTTCCACCCAGCGCTTTCTGTTGGCAATGCACATCCCAGGGAGATCCAACGTGATAGCAAACAAACTGAGCAGGGCAATCTTGTTGCCGTACGAGTGGTCCCTCAAGAAAGAAGTTATGGACAGGATATTCCACAGATGGGGCCAGCCTTGTTGCAACCTTTTTGCTAGCCACATGAACATGAAATGCAGAAGCTATTTTGCCCTGATTCCCCCTCCGGGGGAAGCCCCAAGGGAAGCACTCGTACACGATTGGCCTCCGGGTCTCCTCCATTAATCCCGTTGATATCCAAGGTTTTACAGATAAACAAAATCTCTGGTAAGGATCATCATTTTTATAGTCCCTCACTGGCCTTGTCAGATTTGGTTCCCCTTCCTTCGACTTCATCTTGTGGAGGATCCTGGACTCAGTTCCAGACCTTCTGACACATCTGTCAGGGGATCTTCATCCTTCTTTGCAGTCCCTGAAGCTGACAGCTTGGCTGCTCCAGTTCGCATCATAACCAGGTTCCATAACCTTTCCAATGAGACAAAACAGATCCTTTTGTCCTCTCATAAATCTTCTACCAGAAAGCTATATTTGAGCAAATGGAAGAAATTCTCTATATGGGCCTCTAAAAATAATATTGATCCTTACCAAGCTCCTATGGCTTCCATATTAGAATTCTTTCTGTGATTTTCAATAAAGGAGCTGCAGCAGCAACAGTTCAGGTTCAATTGGCTGCTGTCTCTAATTTTCATCTTGGATTTGAAGGTTTGAATATCATGTCTGACAAGTTATCCAAAGCATTTCTCAAAGAGACTTTTCGTATTAGGCCACCTGTGAAATCTCCCTATTCTCCATGGAATCTAAATTTTATGCTCTCACATATAATTATTCCGCCATTTGAACCAGCTTCTTCTTGTGATCTCAGATTTTTGTCTTGGAAGACTATCTTTCTGGTAGCTTTCACTTCTTCCTGTAGAGTGTCAGAGCTTCAGACTTTATCCATCAAGCCTCCCTATTTGATAGTTCATGCAGACAGAGTTTCACTTAGAACAAATCCCTCATTCTTGCCCAAAGTTTGCACTGAAACCAATCTCAACCAAGTTATAGATTTGCCAGTTTTCTTCCCCAATCATTTTAACAATTTAGTGTATATGCTGCACAAACTTGATGTTCACAGACAGCTCAGATTTTATTGGATAGAACAAAATATTTCAGGAAATCAGACCAGCTTTTTGTTTCATTCTCAGACTCCAGAGAAGGGAGACCAGTGGCTAAAACAACACTGTCTAAATGGTTATCTAATTGTATCACTTTTGCCTATTCAGCTGCCAATATGCCTTTGCAACACAAGATTAAAGCTCACTCAACCAGAGCAGCTTCTGCATCATCTGCTTTTTCTGCCAGACTTCCCATTGATAACATTTGTGCAGCAGCCACTTGGTCAAAACCTCATACCTTTATCACTCATTGCAAAGTTGACAAGACCTCCAGGGACAGGGCCTCCTTTGGATCCACGGTCCTGAGAAATATACTCCCATGAGCCACCCGAGATTGATGGTGCTTGGGACACTACCCATCAATAAAGAATGAATGGCAAGATTGAACAAATTCACATAAAGAAGTTATGTACTTATCATAACGTTCCATGTGAGTTGTTCATCTCGCTTTCATTCTTGTGTCCCACCCTCCTGGGCTGATAGATGATCGAGATGCAGGATCTGTCCTGGTCATTCAAACCTTCTCTTCCTTTCTATTGGAATGCAACAATGACTTATGGTATTAGTATATGCAGCAAACAAGATCTGAGGTAATTCACAGGGGCATCATGGGATATGGACTTGGCCTCGAGCTTTGCAATTGGCTGTATCGGAGCTGAGAGATCGGCTCCGAACCCATCAGTAAAGAATGAAGGCGAGATAAACAACTCGCATGGAACGTTATGGTAAGTACATAACTTCTTTTTTTCCTTCTGTGCTGTATCCTGTAATTCTGTCATTTTTTGAACCCTCTCTTATTGAGCATTTGAACCCTCTCTTCTTCAACAGTCTAATATTCAATCAGCCTTTTCTTTATTTCATTCTGTGATTTTTGCAGTTTTATCAAACCATCTGAATATCTGTTTAAAGCTTCTTCCATTCCCAGCCTTTTGTTACTTGAGTTGCTATACTCCTCTAGTGTTACATTTATTTTAATCAGCTCTGAGCACATGACCTATTTTTTCTCTAGATTACTGGAAGTCATGTCTTTCACCAAAGATGGAGCTTGAGCTGCTTTTTGCTGAACAGCTACAGGAGTCTTTCCATACAGTGTTTTCTCTTCACCTTTTGTGGTTGATTTTCTTTAAGGTTCTCTAAATGTCTTTTTTGCTGGCATTTAGGCAGCACACTTACTGGTCAGTAACTGAAATTTATCCAGAAAGGCAAATTCACTGTCTCTCTTTCTGTTTTTATACTGGGAGAGCTGAAATTAAGGTGATATACAGTGTTTGGCCATGCTGGAAGTCTTATATCAGTATCTTCTAGGTGAGATCTTGAGAAAATAGGGCCGACCACATGGAGGTACTCACCGAGACTTGTGAAGGAATTCAGTTCCAACAGTACTACTCTTCTTTTCTTGCTGATCTCATTAGCTCTCCATTCAGATCCCAACACTCCCTGTAAGGAAAATACAGTGCTATATGAGGAATTTGTGGAACAGGAAACGCCAGCAGTTGTAGTTTGCCCTACTTTTGACTTGATCTAGAAGTTGCATCAGTGAATTCATCAGCCTACGAATAATAACACAAGGGAAGCCGGCACCATGCCAGTAAAGCGTTTATTGCGATCTGGTACCTCGGCTTTTCGCCTTCAAATGGATCACAAATACATGGTGCTGTTAACTCTTATTTATACAAATCTTTCCTTAGTTAACCAGCACCAATTAATCAATCAACATTTTCTAAATAAATGCTCCGCCAACATTTTATTATACATATCTTAAACATTAAAAACAAGATATCAGCAATTATAACTTCATGTTTACTATTATTGAGTTAATAAATTCAATATATAATTATTCTATTATCAAATATATTTCATAATATAACAGTATGTGTATATGAAAGAGAATTGATTTAAATAACTTCAAATAATAAAATGAAAAGAACCAGTGTGACACTAAGAAATATCCTATGTCTTCCAAAAGTACAAAATTATTTAAGAAAATGTATATATATATATGTGTATACACATATGTACAACTATATGTGTATACAAATAGAGAAGATTTAACTTCTATAAGTA
This sequence comes from Protopterus annectens, assembly GCF_019279795.1. Taxonomy (NCBI): domain Eukaryota; kingdom Metazoa; phylum Chordata; order Ceratodontiformes; family Protopteridae; genus Protopterus; species Protopterus annectens. The sequence continues at coordinate 644,678,432 of NC_056731.1, read as the reverse complement.
GATTTTATCAACTATTTTTATATCAACTATTTAATTAATCTATAATGACTTGTGTAAAAAAATATATATATATGTGTGTGTGTGTACATAACTGATTAATATTAAATGCTTAATTCCAAATTTAGTCCATGTGGTTTCAATGTGTTAAATTTAAGAATCATCCTGGTCTCTAATTCGAGTAATTTTTGAACTAATAGCCCCCCATTTTCACAATTAAAGGGTTTGCCCAACACACAAAATTTTAAACTACTTGCGTCACCTTTATGTTTTTCCAAAAAGTGTTTGGCCACCGGACTATAATCATTTTTGTTCCTAATATCTTTTATATGTTCCAAAACTCGAACACGCACCATCCTTTTAGTCTGACCTATATACCACATATTCAGACATGAACAACCCAATAAATATACCACTCCCGTAGATTTACAGTTGAAAAAATGTCTAGCTTTAAAGGACATTCCATTAATATTAGTTGCATTGTTGACCCTGCTACAAACACTACACTGTCCACATGGAAAGGTGCCTACAATACTATCATTCGTTACCACCTTACCTTTACTAGAAAAGTTGTAATTTAGTAATTCCTTTAAATTTTTGCCTCTTTTATAAGAAAAAATTATATGTTTGGGAAATATAAAACCTATGTTTTCATCCTCACAAATCAGATACCAATATTTTCTTATAATATTGCTCACTTCTTTAGATAAAGGAGAGTATTTTATAACAAAAAATAAATTAGACTCACCAGTCTTTATATTATCTGTACTTCTTCCCCTGGATGTAATATTATTTCTTATTTCTCTAATTGATGAACTTCGTCTCTCCTGTCTAACCTGTCTTTGATCTTCATATTCTAAGTGATCTGTGATTCTTAGTACTTTATTTTTTGAAAATAACAAATGATCACTTCTATAGCCTCTCTTAGATAGTCTTGATTCAAACTTGCTTAGTTCAAAATATCTATCATTAACATCACTAGTGTGATCGAAAATCCTTTGGAATTCACCAAGGGGAAGAGACCAAATCAAATGTTCCAGATGCATACTTTCTGCAGGTAAAAACATATTTACAGAAGTTGCTTTCCTATAAGGTCTGTATCCTATTTTACCATCTTCATGAAACAAAGTTATATCAAGGAAATTGATCTTATCTCTAGCAATTTCATGAGAAAATTTAAACCATGATCATTGTTATTTAATTCCTCAAAAAATTCTAGAAATTCAAAAGTCTCACCACTCCATATTAGTATAAGATCATCAATAAACCGTTTGTAAAATATTACATTATTTTGATAGAAAGAAGTTGAGTAGATGTATAACTTTTCAAAATAATCCATATAGAGTATGGCATATGAGGGCGCAAAGGCAGCCCCCATAGCCGTCCCTTTAATCTGAAGAAAAAAAATCTTTATTGAAACAAAAGTAATTATGGGAAAGACAAAATTCTAAGAATAGTATCAGAAATGAGGTTCTAGGACCATCTCCCAACATTTTTTGAACAGCTTCGAGTCCCCACCTTCTATTAATGTTAGTGTATAATGCCTTCACATCTATGGTTACCCAATAATAGCTGCTTATCCATTTGATTTCACTAATTTTATCTAATAAATCCTGAGTATTAAGGATGTGAGCTGAAATTTTGGACAGATGACTTTTTAAATGGAAGTCCAAAAAAATATTAACTTTACTCAAAAAGGATTCCTTGCCTGAGACTATAGGTCTCCCTGGTGGCTTTATTAAATTTTTGTGCACTTTTGGTAATGCATAGAAGGTTGGTGTCATTGGTTTTTTAACATATAGCTTTCTTACATCACTTTGATTAAGGAAACCAAGACGCTCCCCGCTTTCCAAAAGATTCAACAATTCACTGTTAAATTCAACAATTGGGTCATTACTTATACACAAGTATTCATCTTGATTCTTTAACAAGTCAAAAACCATTTCACAGTAGTCAGTTCTATTTGAAATTACCCAATTGCCACCTTTGTCTGCACATTTGAAAATGAACTCTGTTTTAATTTTTTTTTCAAATATTTTAATGCCATCCATTCTTCTTTGTTTAAATTATAATACTTAGACACATTTTTCAGACTCTCCATTAACACTGTAATCTCCTTAAATACTATTTTGAAAAAGGTTGAAATAGCTGGCACTTTAATATTAGGTGTAAAAGTACTCTCAGATGCTATAGATGGAACAGTCAATTTGCCATAGCCCGTAAAAAACATTTCACCATCCTCAATATTATTAGGTATGTCTTCATAAACTAAATCAAAATCAGCATTTTCATAATCATAAACTGATAAGTTTAGTAATTCATTATCAACACTTTCATTAGTGATATCATAAACATCAGTATCACAGATTTCATCATTTACATTTGTACTATTGTCATTATAGAAAAAACTTTCAAATACAATTTTCTTATAAATTTCTTAAGATCAAAATAAATGTCACTTAATGAGGGAAAAAACGTTGGTACAAACTTGCTTCCCTTCAGTAGGACTGAACTCATAGCTTGGCTAACAATTAAATTAGACAAGTTAACCACGCATAAACTGTCATCATGTAAATTACTTACTAGCTCATTCCTTAAGACGATTTCTGCCCTTTCTTCCATTTCCCCCTCGACCAGATTTATTGGTCTGAAAGGAAGTATCAGCGGCAGGAATGTTAGAGGACGAGCATTCATACTATCAAAATCACTTTGTCCATTGGTACAATTAGAAAAAGTCACATTTCTAACATGATTCTTTTCCCGTTCCCCTGAAGATGCTGAAACACTGCGCTGTATCCGTTGGTTTCGCGGGTTTTTTCGAACCTTGGATCTGCTGCGTGAAGTATCGCGTTGCCATGAAAATAAGACTCCACTCTCGTAGTCCTTCATGTCGCGTATGAGTTTATTTCTTTTGCGTGATAAAATTCATCAGCCTACCCTTTGTGTCCTTTTCCTTCCTTCACTCTTAAACCACAGGTTCATTTACATATGCCTTAAATTAGATTTGGAGGCCTTATTTCAGTAGCTTCATTTGTATGGGGTTTGCACTCAAATACATAGGGAAGAAATTAAAATAAAATATGCTGCCTAGGGTCATTGCATACGGTATTGTGGGTGAAGTATACATAGTATTCCAAGTCAACAGAATAAAACAGCACACCCTCTAAAGTGAAAGCTGACAGTCTCTCATTAGCAGTCTCTTAAAAGAGCTGTGGGGCTGTCTACATATAGAGCTGCTTAATTCACAGTGGAGCAATCAGTTTCCACTGTTTTGCCTTAGGTTGCTTCATCTCTTAGGAATAGAAACAAGCATCTTTTCACTTGTAAGGAACAAGGTCTGCTTCACTCCATCATGTTTAACACCAGCATTTTTTTGTAAAAAAAAAAAAAAAAAAAAGAAAAGAAAAAGCAAAAATAATGCCCAAAGCTACTGTTTTTCACTCTGCTGACTTAACAGTAGCAGAACCCTTAACCACTAACTCTTAGCAGGCAAACATCTCTCACAGCAAGGTGGAAAAGGTCTTTTACCCAGTCCTTGCTGTATCACTTAAACTGTGTGTAGGATTTCTGGTTAGACCCTAGCAGTCATCTCGTCTAATCAGAAATCTTTTGTATTCTGAAAGAGGCTGATAATCCTAATTCCAGAAAATTCCATTTCCCTTAAATGCACTAGATTTTCCATCTAGTGTAAAAGTATGTTCATTAATGCATGTCTTTCTTCAGTCCTTCAGGTGGTACTGATTGACATCTGTATTAATGGGCTATTATACTCACTCACGATACTTCTTCCAGCAGTATTTGCTTATCTGATGCCATGTCGCTGTTAAGTGCAAACACTACTATTAAACACTTTATGAATGATATTATACATACAAGACCTTATGGACATTTAATTAGTAGCATTTAATGGTTTGATTCTTAGCTTGCTTTCTCTGTATATCCTCTATTTGTGTGAGTTTTCTCTGGGTACTGTGGTTTCCTCCTAAATCCCAAAGACGTCCAGCAGGGATATAATGACAAATCTAATGTGGCATTAGGAGTGTCTGTGATGCAGAAGAAAGGCCTGAAAAACTACTTCCATTCCCTTTTTACCTAGTAGACTTTATGGATGAAGGCTGAAGTGGCTTGACAGCATTGGATGAAAAAATTCGCTGTTCCGACACACACACACACACACACACACACACACACACACACACACACACACCAAACAAACAGCAATCCACACACATACACTTAAAATCCTACATCTAACCCTACACTAAACTGTACACACACCACTAGCTATCCACTTATCTTAACCCAAACCCTAAGGTCCGTCACTATCGCACACTCGCCTCACCCTAACTTACCTACCCCGCCCTAACCCTCACGTCCTCACAGTCGCACAGTTAACCTGATCCCAACCCGTAACTTTCCACCACAGTGCTGAACATAGCAAAGCCACAGGAACAGCCAACCGAATTCCTTCCCTAGGAAGAAATTCGGTGTTCCGCAGCTTCGCTATTTTCAGCGTTCACTGAATAGGGGTCGATATTAGAACATTTGAAGTTGTGAAACTTCGATGTTCTAATATAGACCCATTTTCATCTGTCACAGTCAGTTTTGCTGACCTGGCATTCTGTTATGGCATATTTTGTTCTTAGAAGATGTTTAATAGAAACAAATATTTTTCACTTATAAGGACCAAAGTCTCCTATGTATTCACTCCATCATATTCCATACCTGAAAGTTATTTTAAAACCTATAAGAACAAAATTACATATTCCATACTGGAAAGTTATCTTAAAACCTATAAGAACAAAATTACATATTCCATACCTGAAAGTTCTTTTAAAACCTGTAAGAACAAAATTACAAACTACCTTCAGAGCTCTGCAGTTGGAACCACAAAAATAGACTTTTGCTAACTGCAACAACATCTAGGGTCATGGTATTTGTCCCCAGCTGACAGTTAAATAACCTCTCTCCTATCATAATACTAGGTAATAATGGTAATGCACAACCAACCGTACCAAATAAAAATCTCTTGTACTAACCTTGGGATGCCCTCACTTAACGTCTCCAAGCATACCCAATCGTGTGGTTAGTAAAGACCTCTCTAACCTCAGGAATCCTGCAGGATTGCCCATCTTCTGTCACTAACTGCACGTCATGCCTTGGCCAGAAATGTGGTTATTTCCAAAACTGAGTATGGCTTCCCGCTTTTAACCTTACATTTCAATTCCAACATACACACACACTGACTGCAGACTTGGGTCTGTATTGAATGTTCAAACATTCAAAATTTCGAATCTCATATGGTCGACACCATATGATCAGATTTTTGAATGTTCGAACGTTGTAATGGACATCTCCGTGCAGAGTTGGTGGGAAGATTTCCCTTTTCTGCACTGTAGTGCGATCTCTGAGTTAGTACATTTGCCCCTTACTTAGAGCGTTTAGGTAGGTGTTTTGTGTAGTTTATTTATTTATTTATTAGATATTCGAACTTTTGCAAGTTTGATCATATGGAGTCAACCATATGGTAGTCGAACTTTTAAACATTCGAGTAGCTAATATATACCCCTGCAGACTTACCGCTCAGTCTCCTAGTGCAAGAAGTCTGGACAAAGCCAAAAATAGTAGGGGCACATGGACCCAAAATCAGGGGCAGATTTTAAATATTGCATTTATAAACTTGGGACAAGAATGTGGTATAAAAGAACTTGAGCAAGAGGGGATGTATAAATACTTTGGAATTGATGAAGGATCAGCAATAAAACATGAACAAATGCGAATAAAACTTAGTAAGGAGTACTTTAGAAGACTTAAATTAAGCCTGAAAACAGCACTGACACCTAGGAACAAGATCCAAGCTGTAAATCAGTTTGCTCTTCCTGTCCTAACTTATAGTTTTGGAGTGATTGACTGGCCCCAAAAAGTGTTGGATAGATTGGATATTAAAACAAGAAGGATGCTTCATGCTCACTAAATGATATATAAAATCAGTGTATACCAAGATTATAAATTCCCCGTTTTTCAAGGAGTGATAGGCCTCCTTAAACTTGATTACATGTATAGATCTGCAATCGTGGAACTCCACACATATCTACTGACCTCACAAGATCCAAATGTGGTGAAAGTTTTGAAACATGAGGAGAATAAATCTAAGATGACATCTCTGCTTAATTTAGCAGAAGCATATTGACGTCAAGCAGGAATGGAAATCAAACCAGAAGTGGATAAAAACCAGGCAGCAACTGAATCTGCTAAAAAACAAAAGAAAGAATATAAGGTGAAGGACCAGATGAGAAGGCAAGAAATGTGGAAAAAACAAAACTTCTGTAAGAGCCTCATGTTGATCAAGAACAAATGCAGTAGCATTGATCATTGAAATCGCCACACCTAGTGACAACAGTGTCTTGAGTACAGAGAGACATAAAAAGTCATAAAATACCTCGATCTGCAGGCAGAAATGCGAGTCATGTGGAAGAAAGATACCCAGACAGTTCCAATAGTAGTAGGATCAACTAGTCTTACAAAAAGTAATTTACAATCGTATTTAGATATGTTACTAGTTCATGTAACACCGTACGAATTGCAGGAGGAGTCATTACTGGGCACATTGCGGGTGCTGCGAAGAGCATTTTTGACTATCATCAAAGAGTGAAACAATACTAATTTCATGAACTTTAATCATACTTTGACTTTGGAATGGGGTCCATTCCTTTCATGGTATTAGAAACCCAAAAGACTTGGAGAAATTAAAAACGGAAGTTTACATTAAGGCTTGCACACATCTTTTACATGCTTGTTGATACCTTGAGTTGGTATTTCTCTTCTACTGATGTGTCAATCACCTACCCCTTAGTTTATCCCTGATTCTTAGCTTGGACTGTCAACTATTTATTTTTGTTGGATACACTAGGAAGACTGTCTTTCAACTTTTTTGCCCCCTTCTCAACAAGGGAATGAGAAGGGCCTGAGGTCCAAGCTTTATAGCATTCAGAGGTAATGATTCCAGTTGTACTGGTAATGCACAGGAAGAAGACTTTCTTTTAGGAAGCTCTCTTGGCTCGTGAATTTCAATAATTGTTGGTTGTCTTCTTCACAAAAGGGGCTAAAACACTACATTAGGAAGAAGGGTGAGCCACCGAGTCATCTCTTCTTTGGATCCTTTCCTGAAGAATCCTATTTTTGTAGGCTGGAATCACCCAGTCATTGGCCTTTCAGCTTGTAATAAACCAGTCATTGCGCATGAGCCATCGTCTGGGTGATTTGCAGTACTCTGTGAACATGACTGGCCAGACTCCTGTTTTTCCTCTTTGGCCAGCCGTCAAACCCAGAACCCACAATGCCTTGCTGTGTTCCCACTGCACAAAGACAGAAGCTGTGGATGCATTCAGCTAAGAGTGTTTTCTTTTGCCTATCACAGACTGCCAAGATGGCTGCACACTTAAGAAAGGCTTAAATCCAGCTCTCCCAGTGTGAAAACAGAAACTGAGAAAAAGGAGTGTCATTAAAACTGTTGTTTGGGTAAAATTCAGTTACTGGCTAGTAAGTTTAGTGGATGCCAGCTAACAAGAAATTTGTAGAATCTGAAAGAAAATCAAATGGAAAGGGTAAAACGAACACATTAGCTAGGAAGGGACCTGCAACTGTTTAGCAAAAAGTGATCCAGGCTACAGCTTTGTTAAAGAGATAGCTTCCGGCAATTTAGAGGAAAATTAATCAAATGTACTCAGAGGTGATTAAAATAAATGAAACTCTGAAGGAACAGATCAACTCAAATGAAGAAAAGCTGGCAAAAATAGAAGATACTTTAACTAGCTAATCAAATGAACTGATAAAACTGCAAAAATCAGAGGTTTAAGTGAAGAAAAGACTGGCTGAGTATGAGGATCCTCAAGAAGAACTCTTTCAAGGAATAGAGTGCACAGAGAAAATCTGAGATTTTTCCACTGTGCCAGAGAAATTGGAATGAACCTACTATATTCATTTTATGAAAGCACAAATAAGCAAATGGACTGATGGTCCACAGCAGGATTTGTTAATTTAAAGGGTACATCGATTGCATGCTCCAAACCTGGCTGTGAGAAAGCAGCCAAGGCCTGTATTACTAAAGATACAGTCATAGCAGGAGAATGAGTTTATCCTGGCAAAACTGTGGCAGAAGGGAAAATATTAAAAATGGAGCTGTAGAATGATTGTAGAAAATGGTTATCAACTGTAAATTAGGCAGAAGAGAAGTAGATTTATCCCACCAATCAGGGAAAATCGAGAGGCAAATGTGAAATTCAAACTGCTGTATCCAGTTGTCTTCAGAGTACTTTTTCCTAGAGGATGAAACTGGTTTTTGATTTGCAACAGGCTAATGAGGAAATAGAAAAGTTTATCCAACAAAAAAGTGAGGTAGCAGGCAGATGTGGACTGTGCTTCTTATTCTGACAATTAAGCTCATAGACTTTTCCAGTGAAACCTTTAAGAGTGTTCCAAAGAAAATGCTTAAGAGTCCGATTTTTGAAATACGGTTTTGCAACTGAAAGTGGCTGAGAAAAGTCCGGGACGTTTGTTTACTTTGTTAAACTTGTTAAACTTGTGTGTGGACTTTAAAGCATATCCCCACATTATGTTTTTAATGTTTAGAAGGACCCTGAGAAAAAAATAAATATAAGTAAAACTTTTGTTCTTGGTATTTGTATAAAACATTTTATAATATAAGCTGCATGTTATATTGTAAACCAGTTTGTATAGTGTGTGGTCAGAGGTATTTTAAATGTGGGGAAGGGGAGTCTTTTAGTACCTGTGTTAAAAGATATTAAAATAATCGAGTATAATTTTTAGTTATAAAGAATATAGGTTTTACACTGTAACAAGAGAAGAAAGGCTGAACAGAAGCAAGTTTAAAATATAATGCTGCGATCTTGGGCTGCTGTGGTGTGATGTAAGTGTATCTGTTACATTTGTAGAACTAAGATGATAATTTCCCTTATTTTTCCAAGAGGGGATGCCTATTTCCTTGGTATATGCTTATACATAAGTTTTTTTGCAAACAAATAGGCTTGAAAAATAAGACACAATAAAAGCCCTGAAAAATATTACAGCTTCTTGTGTCTGCAGATATATTTGCATGTTTTTTTTTCCATTACATTATGCTTTCAGTGTGAAATGAGAAGTCTAGAGCATAAGTCAGTTGGCCAGGAAAATTCAGTGCATTCTTTTCTGAGTTAAAATTACAAAGATTTCTTTACACATATGCAGATTGTTAGCTGTTTTTTTTCCTCATCACTGACCACGTTTACATAGAGACAAGTTGTCTGCAGGTGCAAGCAGATAATGCTGAGAGTTCTGAGTGAAATGCAAAATTCAAAGATACAGTAGCAAGCAGTTTAGTTAAAAATAGTTTGAAGTTATTGGAAGTGAATGAGAAGGTAGAAAAAACATTTTCATGGCTTCCAGTAGAGGAGGTGTTAGCTCACAATGGAATAGGAATGGCATTTGATTGGTATATTACCTATATAAATAGGGCATCACCTTTGCAATACTAATGAGCATGCTCACCATCAAGTGTCACTCTGCATGCTTGGGAGGAATACTACACAAACACCTCAACTATCTAGAGTATGATAGCATTCAGCTTCTCCTGTTCTGCTCTTTGGTGCATGCCAAGCCAGGTTTATAATTGAACCTTTGAACTTGACCCTCCCATAGATGGGTCATAGTGGAGATATTACCATATGTATGGGTAGTTAAGGAGGACAGAATAACAGAGAGCAAGTTAAAGGGAGCCTGATGTCAGAAGCAACTAAGGAATCATTTCTACCCCCAAATAAGGCCAGACTTGGAGCCTAGTGTTCAGGGCCTTTGGGAATGAATTACTTTCTATGAATGTATAGCACTTTCTTTCAATTATGAGGGAACTTTAACATGCTATAGCACAATAGGATTAGAAAGAGTATTTAAAGCCAATAGTTGCATAGTTAAATGGTTTACTAAAAGAGTGGTCAAACAAATGAACATTGTGCCCAAGGGGTCAAAGAGAAATCCAATGTGGATAAGTATGTATATGTGCAATGGAGACAATTACTTTGAGGAATTTTAGGTAAACATGCCATTGAAAGTGTTTTGCCAGTAGATGTGTATATATATATATATATATATATATATGTGTGTGTGTATGTGACATGCTGACCATGAGTCAATAATGGGGTCGGAAGACCAACTGTTCACTTGAGATTACTTGCTTTTCCCTTGGGCTGTGTCCATGGGATTAGCACAGATGTCTTCAGATATACTGTGATCCATTCTTCCTGCATTACTGTTGCCTGGAGAATATTCTGAGTAACATATTGCCATCAGTACCTTTGAAAATACTGGCTACATAAAAAATTACCTTAACAGCATGTTTTTGAAAGGGCTTCCCATCACCCCATGCTAGACTAGAATCATGAGTGTGGAATGCAATTGTAAAACCACTGGGTTGCCTGTTTTTTTTTTTTTTAATTACCAAACGGAACTGGTGACAACCTGTTACTCATTACTTTGCCATTGACTCTGATCTGGAGTCTCATGAAGTAAGATTACAACACACACAATATTTTAGAAGAGTAAGGTAATCTGTATAATTGTAGCAATGTGTGCCATAGAGAGGAGAGATCCCTTTTCTTTGACCTGCTTACTAATTTTATATGAATGTCTGCTGGAACACCAAACACGCAATCTGAATGTTGCCATAACTATATATTTTTTGCAAAGTGTTAATTTGTAAGTAGCACTTGTGCTTTAGTTAGTTTTAGGAAAAGGGCACAATAGCTTGCGATATTTTATAACACAATATACTTGTTTTTTGATGATGCAGGATTTGCAGAAATATACGTCCACTCTGCTAAGAAGAAAATATTTGCTGTACTTTTATCATGTTTAAGTAGGTGTTACCAGTATCATCATGCCTGCCTTGTATAGTGTTTTGTAGGTTTAGTTTACAGGAAAATGTTTCTCAGATTTACTCTTTGAAAGGTACACACACACACAAATTCACATATTTATATGTTCTAATCAGAAACTGCTAATAAAGACCGGAATGTAAGTTTACTAGATGATCTAAACCAGCCGTGGGTTTTATGTTCACATCACAAAACTGCTATTAAAATGCCTAGATTTCTCGAGTAGAAAAGCTAATTAATGGTGATGTCCTCTCATCTCTGTTTGTGAACTAAGCAGTGGGTTTGAAGGCCAGCATTTCTGAAAAAGGGTAGTATAGCAAGAGAATTTCTCTCATATTACCTTGTTTTTACAGCTGATCATTTGAAATGATGTGCATATAAAGTAAAAGCATTGTCAGCCATCTAAAATTTTAATAAATTATACTTGGTACTGATTGTTGGGCATTATGTGTATGAAATGAGAACTTTAAACATCTTGAGGAGAGATAACTGAATGTTGTTTTAGTCTGCAGGACTAAGGCTGCATGTTGCTGCATGGGAGTTTATTTTGCTGAACATCTTACTAAAACTGTATGCAGAATGTTATCTTGCCAGCCTCTAAATCCTTGGTGTCTTTGTTCTGCAATTTTCCATACTTTGCTTATTCATTGTTGCTAACCAGTCTTCATGCATCTCTGGGTGTCTTTCCTTAATCATAATGCCTCTTTTCTACACCACAGTTCTAGCTACTACCAAGAATACTAATGTATTACATGTCTTCCAGTGTCGGAGATATGCTGTGCCATACATTGACTGCATTTGTTGAACTGATGGATCATGGAATTGTTTCCTGGGATACATTCTCAGTTGCATTTGTTAAAAAGGTAATTCTGCAAACTTTTACAAACATTTGTTTGTTGAAAGTAATTAAAACAATATAGTTTGCAATAGTAGTGTTTTTTTACCTTCTTTGCAAAATGGAATTACAGAAGAAAGCCACAAATTTATCTGTTCTTTAGTATTACAGCTGAAATTGCAGTTGGGTGATAAATGCATGTACATGTTTGCAATTTGACTTTTTTTTTGTTAGGGAAATGTAACAATAGATGTTCTTCATCTCACATTGCTGCAGTCCTTACATATGGGTAGTCCGCTGTCCTCGGTCGGCCCGAATACCAAAGTATTAGGCTGACGTCGGTCAAGGCGCTTAAAACTGACATCAGGACGTCAGGGTACAAAAGCGCATGACCGACGTCATTTCCTCAGTCTTTTTTGCCGCATGGTCCGATGCAGAAGCAGCGTTGCAAGTGCCGTTCGGCGTTCTGAAATTTTTCGAATTCGGAGTTTCAGACCGAATCCAAGTTGGCTAAGTACCCGTTGGGAATATTTTGTTTTTTTCTTGCCTCAGTGTTTTACCGGATGTCAGAAAAAGTGAATAACTGTATTTCTTGTGGGAAACAGATACCGCATAGGGATTATCATTCTTTGTGTATTCCTTGTTTGGGGCCTGAGCACGACGTTGTTGGGTGTCGCTTTTGTGCTAGGTTCAATAAACGCACTATTAAGCGAAGGTTAGATTGTGCTAGGCTGGTCTTTGGGAAGCGGTGCAATTATAATATGCCGTCGGAGTCTCCGGCGCCCGCTTCTGCGAAGAAGCGCAAAGACAAAACAGTTAAACCCAGGCAAGATGAGTCGTCCGTTGCGGACGCCGGTTCTTTAGAGGCTTCAGTGGAACCGGTGGTTCCGACGGAGACTTCTCTGGAGTCTCAGGGGGAGACTTTGATTTTGCAGGAGGTGGTCTCTCAGGAGGCAGGTCAGGCTGAAGGGGCTTCTCAAGTTACTGTACTCCCTCCCTTCCTAGGGTGGTTAGGCCTTCTCCTTCTGTTTCCAAGGCTTCTCCCAGAGGCAGGCCAGTTTTAGCTTCTGTTGGTGTCACTCCTAGTTCAGCAGGGTCTGTGCCTAAGAAGCACATGCTTAAAATGGCAGAAGATTTGATTACTCTGATTAGAGGTTCTTTGCCCCTCCTGATAAGAGGCCTAGGGTGGAGCCAGAGTTGGGAAGTTTTGAGCAGGCTTGGATGTTTCAGAGTCTTCAGCTGAAGACTTGCAGGAGTACTCTCCTTATTCTGATTCTGATGCAGATGATTCCACTCCTTCTGCTTCTCCTCCAGAGGATTTTTCTTTTTCAGAGACACTTCATTCTATGAGGGAACATTTTAAGTGGGAAGGTCAGGACTTCTCTGATTCTCGGAAAAGGCTTAGGGAATTTTTGCTGTTACCCCAGCATAGGCCCTTGGCTATACCCCCGGTTCTGGATGTTGTGGAAGATGTGTTTGCAGAGGCTTCACTTAATCCTGATTCTCTACCTCCTGCTCCTGTTAAACCGGATAGGTATTACAGGGTGCCTGAGGCTCATAAATATCTCTATAAGAGTCCTAGGGCGGACCCAGAAACTATTAGTCAGGGACCTAAGGGTGTCAAGGCCTCTGTTGTAAAAAATCCGGTTCCTCTAGATAAAGAAGCCAGAGCTTTGGATAGATGGGGAAAGAAGGTCTATACATCTTCTACCTTAGCTATGAGGGCTTTGAATTGCCAGTTTCATATGTTGAAATATCAAAACTTTCTTCTTTCTCAATTGAAGTCTAAGGTGGATGCTCTGGCGGAAGGCATTGAGTGTAAAGAATTACAAGATTTGGTGCATGTCTCTGAACAGGTGGGTAAGCATTCATTACAGTGTGGTTTTGATGCTGTGCAGGCCTCGTCGAGGGTGGCTGCCACTGGCTCAGTTCTTCGCAGGCACGCCTGGCTGAAGGATCAGAATTTATCTGACCATGTTAAGACAAGGATTTTGGATGCTCCTTTGCAGTCTGATGTGTTGTTTGGTTCACCTGTGGAGTCAGTCTTGAAGAAAATGGAAGACAAGGCTAAGTCTATGCAGGCTGTTAAAGATTTTTGCAAGTTCAGCCTCCGAAGTTTAGTAGGAATTGGCCTGCTAAGGGGTGGACGTATCCTTCTTATGATTCTCAGTCTAGGGGTAGATCTAGACGTGGTAGGGCAGAGCTCAGAGTTCTTTCAGACCTAGAACAGGAAGTTCACCTGCACAATCTTCGGTGAGGGCAGGGGCCAGTCCTTTCGTAAACAGGCCCAATGACCTACTTTTTCAGCTGCCAGATCCTTCTTGCCTGGCAGCACCTTTGGGAGGAAGGTTAGCACTCTTCAAGGAAAATTGGATGTTGATTACCCAAGACAAATGGGTATTGGATATCATTCACCAAGGTTACAAGTTTTATTTCCATACCTTGCCTCCTTTCAAAGGCATGCCGGACGTTCCTCCTCAGCAAAGACTAGAGGCTCACAAACAAATTTCTCTACTACTTCAAATAGGGGCCATACAACCGGTCCCTCTGCCAGAAGTGGGCCTAGGATTTTATTCTCGCCTGTTTCTAGTACCAAAGAAAGGAAACACGTGGAGACCAATTTTGGATTTATCTATCCTCAACACATATCTGGACATTCCCAAGTTCAAAATGTTGACGTTACAACAGCTTTTACCTCTGCTGGGCAAAGATCATTGGATGGTGACTCTGGATCTCAAGGAGGCTTACCTTCATGTTCCTATCAGGCCCAGTTGCAGGAAGTATCTGCGTTTTCGGGCTGGGACTTCACATTATCAGTTCTCTGCATTGCCCTTTGGCTTATCTACTGTGCCCAGAGTGTTCACGAAGGTTCTGGCTCCAGTGGTAGCTTTCTTCAGGCTAAGAGGAATACAAATCTATCCTTATTTGGACGATTGCCTGATTCTGGCCCAAGAAGGGACGAACTTCTTCATCATTTACAGTATGTGATGGCAGTGTTAAGATGCCTGGGGTATTCTGTGAACAAAATAAAGTCCAGTCTAGTACCCTCTCAGGACATGTGCTTTCTGGGTGTGAGACTGAATACAGCATCCCAGATGGCCTTTTGACCCCGGACAAACAAAAGAATCTTTCTCTTTACTTCCACCAATTGTCTCGTCAGTCCAGGCTGACTGCAAGGACAGTCCTTCAAGCCTTGGGGTTCATGGCATCTTGTATTCTGGTACTTCCCAATGCCAAACTGCATATGAGGAAGCTACAATGGTATCTCAAGAATGTATGGACACAGCACTGCCAAGATTTGGACACTGTCATTCAGATAATACCTTGCATTCAAAAGGAATTTTTGTGGTGGGCTCAGGAATGTCACCTAAACAAGGGACTCTCTGTGACCCGGCCAGAGGCGAGTCAGATTTTAACGACAGATGCCTCAGACAAAGCTTGGGGAGCTCATCTAAATGGAAAATGGGTACAAGACACGTGGCCTGCCAGACTTCAACATCTACATATCAACTTGAAGGAGATGTTAGCAGTCCAATTTGCTTTGATAGCTTTCAAGGATTTACTTCTTCCAGGGCAGGTGTTGATTCAAACAGACAACACAACTGTCATGTGGTACATCAACAAGCAAGGGGAACGCATTCTTATCCTCTATGCAGACAAGCAATGATTTTGTGGGAGACTGCTCTCAGTTTACAGCTAAATCTTCAGGCAAGGTTTCTGCCAGGAGCACAGAACTCCTTAGCAGATGTGTTGAGCAGACAAATTATGGATCCCCACGAGTGGAAATTGGATCCTCATGTATTTCAGAGATTGACAGTGTTATGGGGAACTCCAGACATAGATCTGTTCGCTTCTCCACTGAATTACCAGCTGCCAAAGTTTTGCACAAAAAGGTTTCATCCCACAGCTTGGAAAGTGGATGCTCTCTCATTCAATTGGAGCAATCTTCACGTGTATGCCTTTCCACCTCTGCCTCTCCTCCCAAAGGTACTCCTGAAGGTCAGACAGGACAAGCCAAACATGATTTTAATAGCTCCAGATTGGCCTCGACAGCACTGGTACCCATTACTGAGAAGTCTGGTACGGGAGCCTCCATGGCCTTTGCCTTCGATTCCTCACCTGCTGTCTCAGGAGAACAGTCATTTACTCAATGTCAAGCTTCATTCTCTACATCTGACAGCCTGGCATATTCTGTTTTAAACCCTGGAGGGTCTCAGCTTCCACAACAAGTTTTGAATGTTATTTTGGAGGCCAGAAGGCCTAGTACAAGGAAAGTTTACGCAGATAAATGGAGGAGATTTTTATTTTGGAGTACAGCAAAGGACTTTGATGTTTCTAAACCTAATTTAAGTGTTGCTTCAATACCTTACTGAGTTATTGGACAAAGGTTTGTCCTTCTCCTCTATAAAGGTTCATGCTGCAGCAATTTCTGCTCACTATGACTGTGACCCACCATTATTTTCTCAGCCTTTGTTTAAGCAATTCCTTAGAGGGGCAAAGAATATAAGACCCCCACGTAGAGCTCCTACTCCTGCTTGGGATCTCAATTTTGTGTTGGAGAAACTCACTCTACAACCTTTTGAGCCTGCAGCATCTGCAGAGTTGAAATATTTATCATGGAAGACTGCTTTTTTGTTGGCCATTACCTCTGCAGAAGGGTTTCTGAATTACAGGCCCTTATGGCAGTTGAGCCTTTCTTAATTTTCCACAAGGATAGGGTGTCTTTGCGTACTAACCCTTCTTTTATGCCTAAAGTGGTTTCTAGTGTGGCTTTAAACCAAACTATTCATGTGCCTACTTTTTATGCAAACCCCCAAAATAAAGGGGAAAGGATTTTGCACACTTTGGATATACACAGACAGTTGCGATATTATTTGAGCAGAACTAAAGGGTTCAGGCAGTCTCAGCAGTTGTTTGTTTCTTTTGCTTTGGGTTCTCAGGGCAAACCTGTTTCAAAACAAACTATTTCTAAGTGGATTGGTTTTGTATTGCTTTCTGTTATTCCCATCATGGTAAGGAGATTCCAGCTGGGATTAGGCCTCATTCCACTAGGGCTACTGCCACTTCTACAGCTTTTTAAGGGGTGGCTACTAAAGATATTTTGGAAGCAGCTACTTGGAGTTCAGTGCATACTTTCTCTAAGCATTACCACCTTCCACTTTACTCTAAATCTAGGGCTGGATTTGCCACTGCAATTTTACAGGGCATTTTGGCAGCTCCTAATGCTTTATAGTTTTGCCATCCTCCCTTACTTCTGCTTTGGGATTCTACCCATATGTAAGGACTGCAGCAATGTGAGATGAAGAACATAGTACAGTTTTGTACCTACCATAAATGTAGATGTTCGAAGATCCACATTGCTGCAGTCCAATTTACCCTCCCTCCTTCCCCTCTGTTGTTGAAGGTGGTGGTGTGGTTTGTGTTGTACATATTGTAAATATTGTTAGTGCACGGGTGGTTGGTTAGTTTTTGCTGGTTTTTGGTTTTGGCCTTTCTTGTTAGGGCCTTCTGACATCTGGGGCAAGAAAAGACTGAGGAAATGACGTCGGTCATGCGCTTTTGTACCCTGACGTCCTGATGTCAGTTTTAAGCGCCTTGACCGACGTCAGCCTAATACTTTGGTATTCGGGCCGACCGAGGACAGCGGACTACCCATATGTAAGGACTGCAGCAATGTGGATCTTCAAACATCTACATTTATGGTAGGTACAAAACTGTACTTTGATTTTACCTTCTGAGTAACCATTACGTTTATGTTCATCCATCGTCATAATATTTAGATTTTTTCTAAATTGTGTATGGATATCTCCCAATTGTATTTATTTATAATTTGTTTACTGGGAAAGTCCGACTTGGAATGAGTCAATTTTCAGGGGAGGACCATGGAGAAACGCTCCAGATGCATGTCTTTGTAACGTGGGTGGAAACCCACATGAATGCAGGGAGGACATGCAGACTCTGCACAGAAGGCAGCCCAGCCGAGAATCGAACCGGAGAAACTCTTGCTGTGAAGCAACAACGCAAACTGCTGCACCACCAAGATTTGTGGTTTTCTGGCAAATCAGTGAACACTGATGCCATTAAATAATGACATTTCTTTTTGTTTCAGACTTCATATCCTTCAGAAAATGCATGGTAATGCAAAATCTGTCATTTTAACAGTGTTCTAAGTTTCTAAGAGCAATATTAAAAATTGTCCCTGATTTTGGGCCTTTGTCCACCCATTATTTCAGGCTTTGTGCAAATGTCTTGCACTTAGAGACTGAAAGGGTATTCATTTGTTTGTGATACAAGATTCTTGCTGTGTTCAGCATTTTGGAGTCTGATAGAAATTGGGACATGCATAGATGCAACAAGGCAGTCTTTAGTGGATTGTTTCAGTCAGACCACTTTCAGCACTGATTTGGACAAGATTCTGCATCAAGTTATTCATAAGTTAATGTTGTAAGTTAAGAAGTTAACCCTGTTTTTGACTGCATTGCTTTATTGCATGTTTGAGTGACCAAAGAAGAATGTCATATATAAGATTTTTTGTACCACACAAGGACTCTTAAAATGTTTATAATGGTGGGTGTTATGTTTCTAGATACTTGTATACTAAATTGTATAGTAAATTTATATTTTCTGTGTTTCTGTGCATATTTTAAGAGCAGATTGTACATGAGGATGAAGTCAGTACCTTTGAGTCCTTTTATCTGCCTGTTGGTTAACGACTTAAAAAGAAGCATGCACACCCCCTTCCCCAAAAAAGAGTAGCACAACAAATGTTTTTTTCACACCAAGATCTTAATCCTCATTAGATGCCAGTCCTTTTCAGGTCCCTTACATTTTCCTTGTACTTGATTTTATTTTAAATGGTTGCAAGCTCTTGAGTCTGGCAAACAGAATGACACATTTGTTTTCTGGTTTTATCCCTGATGACCACTGAATTGTACGTGTTAGATGTGTAATGGTGTTGCATGTACTGCCTTGTTGTATCATAAAGGTGTTTCTTGAGCACTCAGAGGTAAATGGGACTTACCCCTAGTTGACTGCCGTTGGCAGATGGCAGTCAAGGTGTTAGTAAGACCACTGATGATAATTTGGGCAGGGAGGCAGATCCTTTGTGTAACATGCTGGAGAAGGACTGGACTTTGTTGCTTACCTTCAGATATATTATTAATTCACTTGTACTATCCAAAGACTTAAGTATCCTTGGTATGTGAACATTCTGGCAGGAAGTGGAGAATTAACATTTGTGATAAACTCTGAAAGATGATCACTAGTTTTACATTTGCTTAGCTCGCCTATGTGTGTCAGTTACCACCACAGTACCTTATGTTGCCACCAGTCAACAAAATTATGGCTCTGAGCATGGTTGGCAAAGTGTTTTTTTTTCTTAGCCATTCTTGGTTTTAGAGCCAAAACTGTCTCATCTGCCTCCTTTTCTGTCATATGTTGTTGGCCATTTACTTTTAAGACTGTGAGAGCACCCTGATCAAGACGTCTCTCAGGAAGACACAACTGGCTCCCATGTGGCCTTTCTTATAATTAACTTACTGCAGTTTTGACTGTGCTAAAACTTTGGCTAGGACAGCAGAATTTGAAGTCTGTCTTTGTTAGTGTAGCACAGACATTAAATCTTTAAGAAAGCTTAGGCAGCCTATTTTGGATTCCCATTTTCAAGGTACACTCTTCTCTTAAGTGTCTTTCTCTTAGTATTATCAAAGTTGTGCAGAAAATGAAGGAAGCGGTGTCTAGTGTGGAGTTTATTTTTAATGCCACCCCATTTACCTGCTGTTTTTCCACAGGGCTGAGAAAGCATTAAGAGATGCAGCAGTCCTCTTTCAGGCAGTGAATTGTGGTCATCCATCAGGCCGTCTTTCTACACCTGGTCCCCTTACCAAGTCTTACAGGACGCAGGCTTCTTAAAGCTCTCCAGCAGTATTAGTTAGTCCATATGTTTGGATGTTCATGGCAGATTCTTCCAAGTATACTGTGGCCTGGAAAATCAACAAGAACACATTGATTCTGAATGTGGTTTCAAATACTTTGATACTGGAGTTTTGCTATTTTGTGCTGAAATCAGAAGGCCATAGCACTGCCTTGCCACAGGACAATATGACCAAAAAGCACAATCGCTATGGCATTAAACTCCAAAACCTGGCACATCACGATGATCCCTAAACAAAGGTAACTACCTGTATTTTAACAGCACAGTTGATCTAGAAGACTTATCATTGTGATATAAACATAGCATGTGTCTGTCAATTAGAACCCATGTCTGCCTATGTTGTTTAGAGCACAAAGTGCTATTTAAATGATACTGGGCATGTATCAAGCAGATGATAAAGGCTCTAGAGGCCAGGCTATCAAAATACACCATGTGGAATGGGAAGAACTGCAGAAATCATTACCACACCAACATGGGCCAGATGCACCCATTACACAGGTAGCAGTGCTCCGTGCAGGAATAAGGCATAGTGTGGAACACAGCAATGATTTGCCTAGTCATGTAATGCAGTGTGTTCTTGGAAAGGCAGATAACATGTCCTACAAGAGATGCCTTGTCATGCTACACTCCATTGCACCATTACCAGAATATGGCAGAGTGCACAAGCATGTCTTTCCATAACTCCTGCAACGCTAGAGGACATTGATGTCAGGCAGTATCCACTCCACAGTAGTACTTTCCTCCTATGAAGAAAGTCAAACATGGATGGCAAGAATTCCATCATTTTGCTACACACTACAGCAGAAAATCTGGAAGATCTGTGCAGGTTACATATCATACTTTGGGATGGGACATTCCCAATGCACGCAGAAGTGTGCCGTCAGTTGTACATCTTGCATGGATCCTTTGGCACTCCCACTAACACTAGGATTGTTACCCTGTTTTACTGTCTAATGACTCAGAAAACAGAGGCAGCATAGAACAGTATGTGAGATATGCTTAAGGGGATGGCTGCAGATTTTGGTTGCACCTTTCATCCAGTGTACATCATGACTGATTTTGAAAAGGCAGGGGTTTGTGCCAGGTGTAAGGCATTCCCCAAGTGTATCCTAAAGGGATGCTTGTTCCATTTTGTCCAAATTGATTGGTGCCACCATCACCTTGTGGCCCTTTGCAGTATAGACTGCATTTTCTATAGCCATTTGCAAGTGGATTGCACTGGCTTTCTTACCAGTAGATGTTGTGCCCTCATTTTTGGAGATTGCTTCCACACTGCCTGAATGTGCTAAACCTATATCATTTCTTGACCTTCGTGTGTGTGGCTGTGCAAGGAAGTATGCATCCCACTCTCCTGCACATCTGTGACTGTCAACATCTTATCCTCTGAAATTTTGGAATGTCTGTCTTGACTGTAGCATGGATCTTCCACAAACAAATAATCCCATGTAAGCATGGCATCGATGGCTATATTACTTGGATGACCTACTGTACAGCTTTCTGACCTTCTGTACATTCTGCAGCAGGAATAAAACCTAACTGATAACTAAAAAGAATCACTGCCCAGGGAAGTGCCAGTGAAACCTCATAGAAAAGCTATAGTTGCAAGGGAGCATTGCCTACAGCACATCCTTCAACATAAGTATGACTACAGCAATATTCAGGATTTCTTACATGCTGTGGCACGTTTTTGCAAGTTGTGATTATGTTTACATATAGTGCATACCAAACACTCCACACATCACTTGGCTTTCTTTCACAGTGCCATATTCATGCCCACTTTGCATTTGGATGCTGCAGACGGTTATGCCTTTGTGTTCCCGGGCACATGTTCATACTGCCAGTCTATAGTTTTGCTTCTGCCACCTAAGGGTATGGTGCAGGAGGATCTCCTAAGCCCACAAGGAAATGAACACAGCCATATGTCCGTGCTGCTAGACTGCCATCCAGACACTTGTCCACATCCACGCATCCCACTGGGAGTTCTCATTCTGCCTAGGCACCTGAATGCCTATTTTGTTGTGTTACTAAACAACCCATAAAAGATTAGTTGGTCTCTGTTGAGCTGTGAAACAGTCCCAGTGTTTTTTCCTTGAAGGGGCTGCTTTTCTTTCAGAGAGAGAGAAATAGAGAAGATAGTTGGATTCACACCTTTTCTGCTTGTCTTTTATTGCAGTAAAGAGAAGAAAGTGTTGTGCTGCACTACCCCTTCATAGACCTGGGCACACACATCAGATGCTTCAGAATGCAGATTGTGATATAGCTATGCCTGTGGTGGACTGAAACACTGGACTTGATGGGCACCTAGTGGCATATCATTGTTTGGGAACATGTTAAAAGATCCCTTCACTTTTTTATGAATACATCACAGTTTTTTCAGTGCAACATGCTGTCTTTAGGCCTGCCATCTTTCCCAGAGCATTTACCATGTTTCCTTCAGTGGTGGTTGAGACCTTGCACGAGAAAGTCTTCTGGTGCTCTCAGGCTTGGATGACTGGCTTCTGCAAGGGTATCTCTGGTAGTGGCATCTGCAATGGCCATTCCTTGGTTACAGAACATTTTTACAGGGGTGGGGGAGGGGGGGGGGTCACCTTGTGAAGACATTTGCAAAATTTTTTTCTAAGAGATCTGATAATGAATGCCTCATTGGCAGTTTGTGGAGTCTACTTGTTTTCCTGCTTCTTACTGGACACTTGGAACTGCTAGGAAAGGAGCTACGCATAAACCTTGCAAATCATGAACAGTGAGGCTTGAGTCTGTACTACACGGTGCCTATTGAAAATCTGAGGACTGTAAATGCAGTTCATTGAACATTGAAAATTTAAGTGCAGATAGGAGAAATAGGTACTGCAGTGTTGGTGTGTTGGTATATATGAGTAGTAGGGGTTGGGGTAAGCTTCCTTCAGTGCTTGAGCCACAGGGGAATGTGCCCCTCCTGCAAAAAAAAACAAAAAACAAAAAAAAAGTTTGGAAGTATTGCAGAGGTTTGGAGTTCACTGATATCAGAACTGACATTTAATTTTTAAAGTGCTGGAACTTTAAAGCATTTGGCCTCATGTTTGTTATAGGGAGACATCCTGCAGAGATCAAGCAACTAGGTATTGGACTGGTACATAAAAAGCATGGGATGATGATGCATCTCCTTTGCAGACTGGCATTGAGGGCCTAGTCACATTCTCAACCATTCACCTGCTGAGTGAAGCAAATGTCTTAGCGGGCTGTATCAGCAGCAGTTCCATTCCTATACTGGAGCAGAATCTAAGGGAAGTCTACCCAGTGATTAACTTTTGGGAGTGTGGAACCACAGAAAAGGACGTTATCACCATGAAGGAAACACTTTCCCAATTCTGTCCACTTCAGTGGAAGAATTTTTCTTTGGGCAGTTTTGCCCCTCATTTTTATGGAAACTTTCTTGTGTGCCTTCCTGCCAGTGTTCATGTTAGGGGTCACCACTGCAGTAATATTCCTTATTTAAGGGATTTGTTGGAAGGATGAGTGCCTGACTTACAGACTACCCTACTTTGAGTCCCACAGTTAAACTGGACCCATCATTTCCCAGTGACAACGGAAATTGTCATCCAGGTAGGGGTTGGGGTCTGTTGATGCATACAGCCCTTAAACCCTCCACTCATTGACTTATGAGTGGAGGAGGTGACACATGTTAACAGTCTACAATAGTAAAGAGTGTGTTGAACCTTTCTCTGAATGTGTTTACATTCCAGCACATACCTCATGAAGGCTGTCACTGCAGCAAGTCAATCTGTCTCCCTCCTGTATGGATAAGTTAGCATTAGACATTCACTTCCATCCTCCTGCCCTGGCCCATCAATTGACTAAGATGCTGAGCAAACATATGTCATAAAGCTTTATCCGTGTACACTATGAAGCCAAGCATTACTCCCCAAAATACACTGATTTTTGGGAAGACCCATGTGGTTACTTTTTACTCTTACTGCACCTATTTCTACAAGGTTCTACCACATTATGGCTTGAGAAGTGCTGTTGGGTATGGAACATTTATAGATGATTTGCATGCTTGTTTTGTAGGTATTCTCATTTACATTGCTTGGAGCAGAACTGCTGCATTTGGGTCTGTCATGAGGCATTAATCTCGGCTTCACCTGCAGTCTTTACCTGAAAGCATTAAGAATAAGATGCTCCTTTGGATAACTAAAATCTTTTTGAGACTGCTGCTGCTATGTTTAAATCTCTTCAGGAAAAAGCTAAAGCTTTGCAAGATCTTTAAACATATTTTGTGTCCCCTATCCCTATTTCCCATTGGAATTATCCTACTAGATCTGCTTTTGCTCATAGGCAGCCTTATCAAGTAGAAGTCTCTCCCTTCTTTTTCAGGGATTCCCCAACCTCCTGTGGACAACTTCCTTATTTCCCAGAGGTCCTTGGGTCTCTGGCAGACCAAGGAACTATTCAACCTGTCCCTCCTGCACAAGTAGGAAAGGAAGTTTACTCCGGGATGTTCCTAGTCCCTCAAAAGGAGGGCACTTAGAGACCTATTCTGGATCACTCTTTGCTGAACACCTTTCTTGGAGTTCCTTCCTTTTGTACTACCTAGACTTTATTGGTGTCCCTGGATCTGAAGGGTGCTTACCTTAATATTCCTATTCACCCTCTTTCAGGAAGTTTTTATGTTTCTCTGTTTCTTCCTCTTATTTTCAGTTCTCTGCTTTGCCCTTTGAATTCCTTACTGCCCCAGGAGTAGTCACAAAACACCTAGCTCCTGTGATTGCTTTTTTGCAAGCTCCAAGGCATTTAGATGTTTCCATATTTAGATGACCTGTTGCTTCAGGTGCCTTCTCCCAGTTACCTGTTACAGGATCTGGAGTTCACTATATTTCACCTTCAAAGTCTGGGGTTCACTATAGACTTCCAAAAGTCTGTCTTGATTCCCTCTCAGCGCGTCTATCTGGGTTGCAGGATTCAGACATTGCCTCTGTTTTACCTCCCAAAACTTCTGTCCTTGTCAGCTTTCTTTCAGTTTCTCCTTCCTCTGCCTGCTATTCTAGTCAGAGAGTTTCTTTGAGCCCTCTGAGTCGTGGCCTCTTCTATTCCTATGAACCCTCTTGCCAGACTGCACATGTGAAAGCATCAAGTGCATCTCAACTCAGTTTAGCTTCAGCATTGCCTCCCTCTGGATTTCAGTGTGCCTCTCCTTTCCTTGTCTAAAGCAGGTATTTGAATGTTGGATTCAGCAACTTTCCCTCAACCCAGGCCTGCTCTTTCAGCCTCTGGTTCCTTCTCAGGAACTATTCACCGAAGCTTCAGACATTGGGTGGGAGGCTTCTTGTGGTCACCTGAAAGGTTAAGGTCCGCCCTCCATAAAGTCAGTAGTCAGACCATATCAACATCAAAGAGATGAGAGCTGTGATTCTGGCCCTTCAGGCTTTTCAACCCATGTTCTGTCTAGGCCCTCTGAAGGTTTACATTGACAGCACCACAATGATGTGGTATGTCAGCAAGTGGGGGGTGGGGTCTTAAACTCTCAGCAGGTTAGCCCTTTAGGCTTCAGGTCTGGCTGTCCATTATCAGTTAGTTTTTCAGGCAGTGTGTATTCCCTCAGAGCACAATCTAGTGACAGACGCCTTGAGCAGGTCCATAACACAGACGTGCAAGTGGATGCTTCACAGAGACATTTTCTGGACATATCCCAGTGGTGGGGTATTCTCGTATAGATCTTTTTGCCTCCTCTCTGAACAGGCAGTTCTGCAGCTTCCTCTTTTCTGTTTCAGTGCCATGCCATCTGGTGTGGAAGATGGAAGCCCTTTCTTTTCCTTTGAAGGAGATGTTTCTGTATGCCTTTTCTCTCCTTCCCTGACTTCCAGGAGTCCTGCTGAAGATTCATCTGGACTCCCCAAAAATCTTGTTTGTAACTTCCTTTTGGCTAAGACAGCACTGGTTCCCCATCTTAATACACCTGGCCAGGGTCAGTTATTACAAGTTACGTCGCCAGCTGGACCTCCTCACACAGGACAAGGAGTCACTCATCCATCTTCACATGTCTACTCTTCAACTGACACAATGGATGTTACGGTTTTGATTCCTTTTTAGGCACCTCCTTTCTTGGGATGTGCTCATGGTTTTACTGGAGGCAAGACAATATGCAAACAGAAAGTCTTGTATGTCCAAATGGAAGAGGTTTTTCTGTCTGGTGCCATGCTTGTAATCAGGATTCTTTTTCAGTGGAGGGTCCCTCTAGTTCTGTCTTATTTGTGTGAGTTGCTTCAATCTGGCTTGGCCTCTTCTTCTATAGGTCCATTTTCTACTATTTTTACTTGTCTGCCCTTGAATCTTCCTTTGACGTCTGTCTGTGAGGTCAAACAATTTCTTAAAGGTGTTCTACATCTTAGGCCCCCAAGGAAGATCTATTCCTCTTCTTTACGACCTTAATTTTGTTTTAGAAAAATTCACCCAGGCTCCTTTTGAGCCTGTGTAGGTTCAGCTTCTCTGCAATATTGTACCTGAAAGACTGTAATTACTTTCTCTTACTTCTGCTTAGGTTTCTGAGCTTCATGTCTTTATGGCTAATCTTGTCTTGTTTGGTTTTTCACAGGGACAGGGTGACCCTTTGTATTCCTCCTTTTATGCCCAAGGTGGTCTGTGAGTTGTCTTTGAATCGGGTAGTTCAACTCTCTCCCTTTTTCCTTCTCCTGAGTCTGCTAGTGAGAGGGGGTCATACATACTTTGGATTGGCACAGATAGCACAGGTATTTAGATAAAACTAAGGCCATTTGTAAATTTGACCAGCTTTTTGTTTCATTTCATCCCAGGACATTAAGTTTGGCCATTTCTAAGCAAGCCATCTCCTCTTGGATTTCTAAGGCCATTTCATTTTGTTATTCTTTTCATGCCAAATGTCTGTCTACTTCTGTTAGAGCTCACTCCAATTAGTGTCCAACCGCTTGAACAAAGCTCACAACACAGAGGCAACAGCCTGGTCTGGTGCTTTGTTTAAGGGGTTGGACACCAAGTCTGTCCTTGAAGCTGCTTCTTGGTCTTCAGTGTATACCTTCATTAAGCATTATAAATTAGATATGGTTTCTAGGATGAGAGCAGGTTTTGCTTAAATCATTCTGTATGAGTTCATTGAGGGCTCTTCCCAGCCTTCCACCCCCCAATACTCTCCTTGAGATGTCATTCTCTTCCTACTGTGAAGAATCCTGCAACAGTGATATATAAGGGCATAGTACAATTGTGTAAAATCATACCATAACAGTAGATGTCCTTCTCCTCGTTGTTGCAGTATTCGCCCCCTCCCTGCAACCTTTTCTTCTTTTGGATTTTGTTTTGGTTTCCCTTTCTGCTGAGGGTCTTACTTTTCCTTTTCCATCTCTGTTTTATCCTTCTGGATGTTCATAGCCTTTTTTGTCCTATGGAGACTGTTCTCTACTGAGGCAGTTCAGTTCTGGGTAATTGCTTCCATACATCACCTTTATGCCCTACATCCTGAATGGGGAGCATACGTGTGATGTATGGCACATACAAGGTATACTGGCCAGACATTTGGCTATCCTTGGTAAAAGATTCCTACTGTGAAGAACACTGCGACAATGAAGAGAAGAACATCTGCTGTTATGGTAAGATTTTACGTGACTGCACTTTTTTCCATTAGCAAATGGTCAGTGGAGGCCCATGCTAGGTGTCTAAACAAAAAACTCCACTCCCTAGAAGCTTTCTTTACCCTAGAGAATGCCGATGTCTGTGCAGTCACTGAAACATGGTTTAAAGCCGCATCGAGCACAGCAACAGTGCAAGGCTATAATGCCTTCCACACATTTAGGCTAACTACTTCACAGGCAGGGACTAAAGGTGGAGGTGTCTCTATTTACATCAAAAATAAATATACTTCAAGGCTGGTCAAACAGGACAATGCACTTAAGCTGATCCATGTTTAAATCACCATAGGTAAAATTCGGTACCACTTCCCTGCAAGATATATGACCCAGGAAACCCATACCATGTATTTAAACATATTAGAAGCACTAACCATACAACCCAGTACCATATTTGTTGACAACTTTAATTACCCCACTGTTAACTGGGAATCCTATACGATACCAAACATACATGCACAGAGAATCCTGGATTTTGTAAACACAAACTCCCTGGACCAGATAGTCCAATACACCAGCCAGGTATGCAACCATACTGGATCTGGTCCTCACTAATATGGGAGACTGTTGCATACCTCGTACTGTAATGCTTTGTCTGGTAAGGTCAGACTACAAAACGTTTTCCTGTGAAGGAAAAATAAAACCTGGACCCCAGCTAAACCTGGAATATTCAGGAACTATTCTAAGGCTAACCTCCTGCTATTAAGTGAGAACCTGGCAAAATTTCAAGCCCCCATAAACCCTGAGAACACTTCTGCCTATGCAGAACTGTTCACAAATACTCTCTACAAGCATGTTAATAGCCACAGAGAGGCAGCTGTTCACATCAGGAAGAAGTACAGAACTAACTCAGAAACCAAGCCACCCTGGTGGAATCATAAAATCAGTTGGCTGTATAACAGGAGGAAGAAAATCATGGCAAAAATTAGGAGATGCAGCATTCAGCAGGATAAAAGCAGTCTCATCAAACTAAAACAACTCTAGAGAACAAATAGTCTTCCAAAGCCAAATTTGAGGTAAGTTTGGCCTCGCAGGCCAAGGACAACCACAAAGCATTCTTTAGCTATGTCCGCGGCCTCGAAGGCAGTTCACAATTGTGTGCAGAGCTCATTGTAAATGGAGCCACCTATAGTGAGACAGAATATATAGTAAACCTCCTGGCTGATAAATTCAGCTCCACCTTTACCCCTCTCTTAACCTTCCCTTAGGAAATATCATCAAATATAACTTCCCCAACTATCACTAGGGAACAGGTCCTTAATGCTGTCTCTAAGACCAAGAATTCTAAATAGCATGAAACGTGACCAATCAGGACCTCTGGAATTACTATTTAACTGTAGCCTGCAAACAGGCTTCTTGCCTCATGAATGGAGAAAGGCAACAATCATCCCTCTGCACAAAGGTGGGCCATCTACTGACCCATAAGTCTCACTAGTCTTACAGAACCCAGGAAGTTAGAATTGGGGAGTCCACTTCCACAAAGAGGCCAATCACAAGTGGAGTCCCTCAAGGATCAGTCCTTGGACCGCTCCTTTTTGGCATTTACGTCTTAGAAATCAAGGCCAATGTCAGTGATCTCTGGCTGACTAAATTTGCAGATGATTGCAAATTAGGAACTGTCATTGAATCTCACACTGACACAAATGTTCTCCAGGAGGGAGTGACACAGACAAAGAACTGTTTTCAGAGCCATGGACTAAAACTAAATGCCGAGAAATGCATAATAGTATCCTTTGGGAAGTATCCATCCCTGGTAACTGTCATATTGACAACACACCCCTTAGAGTTGACCCAGTAGTCTTTGACCAGCACGTGTCTACAGTAGTGAGGAAATATTTCTCTGTTGCGCAACTTATAAACAAAGTTATGGCATCCAAGTCCAAGGAAGTCATTGTTCCACTGGATTCTGCATTCATCAGACCTATCATTGAGTACAGTACCCCCTTTGGTATGCACCTACCCAGGCATATCCAACAACTTGAACGTCCACAGAGGTTCCTCACTAAAAGAATACAGGGTGTAAGTAATATGTCCTGTGCAGACCACTTCAAGGCCCTATCCCTTTGTTCTGTCTCCTACAGGCTTTTGAGGGTAGATCTATCCCTGGGATACAGGGCATTGTCAGACCTCACTCTGATGGACCTTCTGCATATCCACAAAACAAGCAGCACCAGAATTACCCATTCTAAAGATTTAAACCTTGTCTGTGATATAAATAAGACCTGCTAGAGAGAGAGGTATGTATCTCAGGAACTACCCCATCTTTGGATCAGGCTCCACATCCATGTAAACAGAGTTCCCCCCAACCCAATTCAAGTGCAACCTGAGCAATTAGATGGGAAACCAGAAATTCATCCCTGGTTTGGTATCTATGTCTCTAATGGACAGAGGTAACCTGTAAATGATTCATCTCCCAGGCCCATACTTACACTTATCAAGGTTATCAAAACTTGTCAGAGATTTGGGATGCATGGCTAGGCTTAAAAAGGCCCTTGTGGTCATTAGTCTTGTAAACACCTATGAGCCTATGAACCTATAAGAAGTCTACTGCTAAAGGAAAAAACATATATTCTTTTGTGACTGATATTTACAGGATTCATTGCTGACTACTTTTACAATAAAACAACTGGTTTGCAGGTGCAAGCAGTTAATCTTGAGAGCTCTGAGCATTCTTCCTGAGGGAAATGCAAAATTTAAAGATAGAATGGCAAGCAGTTGATTGAAAAATAAAGTTCAAGATTATGGGAAGTGAGTAAGAGATATCAGACTCCTTAGTCACCTTTTTTTCCCAACAAACATCTTTATTAAATTTTCACACATGTCATAGGCAATCTTATATTAATGTAAATGAAAAACAGCATGACACCACTTTAGTTGCAAACAGTATACATCACAAACACCATTGAAGCAACTGTAGTTGCAAACATTATACATCACTTATCTATCCAGTCATTGTAAGTTAATCATTATATGGCTCATTCAAATCCTGCCTCTTAAACCTCATTCCTGCTTTGCATATATTGTTCCCACAATTCCCATTTTTTTCTTATATAGTTTGCTCCCTCCCTTTTCTAAATATCCCAATTCCAGTTGTTTTATCTCTGTTACTGTATTCACTGCTTCTAGTAAAGTTGGTCTAGACATTGATTTACATTTTCTAGCAATTGCTTTTTTGGCAGCCACCATAATTAGACTCAGCAAGGCTTTCCTGTGCTAGGCAATTCCGATTCTGTATCATAACTCAAAAATATCACTTCCCAAGTCTATCCATTCTGCTCACCTAGCATCTCGACAGAGCGGTTCGCAGGGAATACCTAAAGTCTGCCAGCTCATTACACTCGCAGAAAGTATGTTCCCAGCCACCTCTTTCCTGCCCGTCTCACCTCCAACACTTGCTATCCACCTGAAGAAAAAATCTTTGGAGTCTTCTTGGGGTATAAAAATACCTATGTAATCACTTCCAAGCAAAGATCCTAAATCTTCTAAACTTTGTTGCATATTTGGCAGATATACATTCTCCCATTATCTATTTGTGAATTGCTTATCCAATCTCTCTTTCCAATCCTTTCTAAGCTCCTCTGACGGATTCTTATAATTATCATGCAGTATTTTACATGCTCTCCTAATTATTCCTTTTTTAATGGCAGTTTGTGTTCTAGATTAAAACTCTACCAGTGCTGGTCCTTCATTCAGGATCCCCCTATTTCTTTCTCTTTGCCTGTACTCTGATATCAGTCCTTGATAGGGAAGGCAATCTCTAACCTGCAGTCCAAATACATTTTTGGCTTATTCCCGTTCTATTACCTTTCCCTTTCTAGTTATTTGCTCCCAATACCTTGGTTCCTTTGCCAGTTTTCTCCAGTAAATTCTAGCCCCCTCTTGCCTATTATCTGTATCCCTGACCACAGTCATGCCTATTGGCAAAAGCTCTTTTCTCCATTCTCATGCTGTTTTGGTTCTTAGAATACTCCTTGCTATTTTATGAATATAATACTCTGTATTTTTGTTGTTGTTCTTAAGAGTTTGCATCCAAAATCCCAATCTCTCGTTATTTCTTGAGCTTCCTACCTGCATCAGCATCATTCCTTTCCATTTGAATTATAGTTTTCTGCTTGTGCTTTGTACAAGAGCTTTAACTGTGTTGCTCTCAAATGCCACCACCAATTGGGTTATACTAGTCTGCCTTGTACTGTTGGAAGAATCAGCTTCTCCCATTTGACCCTTGCTGTCATCCCTTCCCAGACAAAATCCTTCAACTCTTTAATTGCTATCCACAGCTTCTCCTGTGGTTGATAAAATATGCCTGACCTGTGTATAAGACTAAAGATTCCAGTTGCTCATTTTTTGTATTATCTTCTGTTTAGTCTCTTCCCACATAACCTTAGCTGCCCAAGCAGAGTCATTTCTAATCCATACTCCAAAATACTTCATTTATCATGTCCCCATAAATATGGCTATTGAAACAATTTATGTGTGGGTACATAATTTACTGCTGTTGCCTTTGTTTTAGCTTAATTCTGTATCCCGAGAAGTATTGAAACTGTCTTAGTGTTCCACAACACTGTAATGTCTCTTTCTGGTTTTGTCATGTATAAAATATCATCTGCAGATAGAGCCAGCTTTTCCCTGACTACCATACCAATTATATCCTTGAATTTCTGAATCCTGTATTTTCTTTGTCAGTGGTTCTAAATGGAATGCAAACAACAAAGGGGAAAGTGGACAACACTGCCTGGTTCCTCTACTCAAGCAGAAATTATCGCGAGGACTCCACCCACCTTAATTTGTGCCTCAGATCCCTCATATATTCTTCTAATCAGCCTTATAATTGTATCAGGGGAAAGCAAATGCTTCCGTTGCCCTGGTCATGAAGTCCCAGCATACTCTGTCAAATGCTTTCTGTGCATCAAGACCCACCAATAAAATGTGGGTAAAACTGAAAAGTGTCTTAGGAAGAGGCTTTATGAGCACCTATATTGTATAACTAACCTTTATTTAGGCATTCTCTTGTATGGAAAGTCTTTCATAATTTCAACTTTGCTATTTTAGAACATATTTATAGTGACCCAAGAGGGAGTGATTTGAAGAATGAATTAGAAGAGAAGTAAGCTGTCTGGCAAATGACACTGAAAGCACAGACTTTCCCTGGGATTAATGAGAAAATTTCTTTACAACCATTTTTAGTTAAAAAAAAGTATGCAGTTTTAATGAAACTCTGCCTACTACTTACCATAGTATTCTTCTTTTTATTGTTGGAATTTTCCTTTGATTTTGTTACATTCAAAAGATTTTATGTTAAGGTTAAGGGCTTTGAAATGTACTTTTGCTACAATGTACTTGTTTCTTTAAACTAATTAACTAAAGCTTCTATTAAGTTAATGGTTTGTGCTATAAAT
The DNA here is from genome assembly GCF_019279795.1 of Protopterus annectens. Classification (NCBI taxonomy): domain Eukaryota; kingdom Metazoa; phylum Chordata; order Ceratodontiformes; family Protopteridae; genus Protopterus; species Protopterus annectens. Next base: position 644,645,721 of record NC_056731.1, on the reverse strand, counting down.
GAATTGCTGGTTGTCAGTTATTTAATTCTGACAAAGTCCCTATTTATTAGGGGATGAAAGTGTTTATTTTTTTAATGTTGTGTGATGTGAATAAATGGTTTACTGCTTTAAAAAAGTTTTTGAAATCACTATCCACCGTTACGGTATTTTTTATTATTAGTTGGCTTTCTAACCGTAAACCACTTATTATTTTATTTGTCCTCCGATAAAAATGATATTTTCGTACATTCTGCTTCCCTCTGGATCATCAGTGTTCTGTTAATATTGTCACATGTTTGCCTCCCCTCCACAAAGCCACACTGACCCATATCTATCAATTTTGGTATCACTTTTTTCATTCTTTTAGCCATTATAGATATAAACACTTTATAATCATGGTTTGGTACTGAAATGGGGCCTGTATGAAGCTGGAGCTGATGAATCTTTACCCTCTTTAGGTATTACAGTTACCACCACCTTCTTCCAGAATGCTGGAACTTCTCCTTCTCTTAAAATACTGTTAAACAAAACTTTCCAGATCTTTCTCATTTTTTTTCCCTTTTAGCTTCCAACCTTCCACAGGAATACCAACTGTTCCTGGACACTTTCCTGCAGATTAGTTATACATAGCCAATTTTTGTCTCATCCCTTCCTTTCCTGTTAGTAATTGAGCCTCATCTACCTCTAACCTGGGCATATTTAATTCTTCCATAAACATAGCCATTTGTACTTTTTCTTGATTTCCATATTTCTCTGCTTTATACAAACTTTCATAAAATGTCTCATACTTCTACAGTGTTTTTTGTTATCTTTCTTGTTGTAGGCTCCCTACGCTTGGTGACAACCCTTTCCACTGTATGTTGCCTGAGTTGTTGTGCTAAGAGTTCTTTGTGGTCTAGAATTATTATCAAAAAGTTGCTTAACAGCAATCTTTCTAAACTCATGCATATTGTCAAAGTAATCCCTTATTTTCTGTGTAGCATTCTGCAGTTGCTCCTTTTCTTGTTCTGAAAGATTCACCATATTTTGCAATTCTTTATCATTTGTCAGACCCTCTAAATAATTCTTGTTACTGTTTAACCATATCTCCTTTTCTTTCATTTGCACTTTTTTTTTTTTTTTTTTTTTTTTTTACATCTGAGAGGGGAACAGACAGCAGACAGTGCAAGTAAGAACACAGACTATAGCAAGCGCTTTAGCATGGGTAAACTTAATTTTAGGTAGGTAATTCCTGTGGGTGCAGCTGTCAATTTGGGGCAGTTGTTTCTATCTTTGAGTTAAATTTCATTTTTTTTAAGTTGTTACATAGTTTTGTGTTTGTTCTTATTAACAGAGGAAGGGGTGTTCTGAAAATGTATTCTTTTTTGTTTACGGTTTTCATTAAAAGAAGTCTTGAAAAATGTGACATAAGCTCAAATGGAGATCAGAAAAAACTACTATAAAAGGTCAACTTGTGAAACATTAGTGTGTGTGCATGTAACATAACCGGAAATGCACATTAAGAAATATGTTATGTATAATAGGTGGGAGCAGTTGATTTTTTATCATAATGGCTGCAGTATCCATGTTATATCGGAAAGCAAATGTCCTTACAGCTATAGACTAAATGCTGCAGTGACACAGTTGAAAATAAAAGAGAATATGAATTTGACAGCGAGGATTTCAGGATGGATATTCAGAAGAATGTCAGGGACAGGGGAAGAGGAGAATAATTTACTAATTGCTAGAGGGGCTCCAATAGTGATAGAAGGAGGAAAAAAATAGTGGTAGATTTGTGGTAGTAAGGGGCTATTGGCAAGGAAGGAGGATTATGATGGTATGTGTATATATTCCACCAAAAATGCTGTTAAGCAGCTTAGGAAAATATTAGGAGAAATCAGCTTTCAGCAGGGGAATATAACTTTAAAGGTGGAGACTGGAACTTGATGAGCAATAGGGAGGATGTATTGTGGGACATAGGAGGGAAAATATAACAAAGTGGGGTAGATTTTTGAAAAAAAAGTCTATGAGAATATTTGGTGTGGAAGATGTGAATTCAGTAGTTGAACTCTTGACAGAATTTACGTATTATTCCCCAGGTACAATAACTGGGCTAGACTAGATAGAAATTATATTTCACTTGAACATGTGCATCTAATTGAAAGCTTTGACACGTAACCAGTAAGTATTTCATATCATGCATTGATAGAAACTAAGATAAAAATGAAGAGTAATAAAGTAAAAGTGAGGTACTGATGCTTTCCCAACTACCTGTTAAAAAGAAAAATTTAAGGAATGAGTACTGGAAATTCAAGAGTTATTAGCAAAGATATAAATATCTTCAGATGCTACAGCTATTGAATGGGATAAAATGAAGTTTAGAGTAGAAATAAAAGAGAAAGATATGATTAAAAGTAACAGGAATTAGAGGGGATGATGAAGGTTAAAGTACTGCAGAATAAAGGGAATCTCAAAGAAAACAGAGTGCTAAAGAGAAAATAAGTGAATATCTAGATAGTATGCATGAGTGTAGAAAGATTGCTTTTAAACTACTATTTTAATGATGCTCCCAGAGCACAAAACTTTTTATTACAATGACTTATTGAACAGAAATTAGAAAGGGTTGTCGCCAAACTTAGGGAGCCTATAACAAGAAAAATAATCGGAGATCCTGTTGAGGTATTGAAGATATTTTGTGAAAATTTGTATAAAGCAGGGAAATGTGAAAATCAAGGAAGAGCACAAATGAAAGCGTTTATGGAAGACTTACATATGCCAAGGTTTGAGGTAGATGAGCATCGGCAACTAATACTTGAGGCAGGAGTAGATGAGGGAAAAACCATGATGTCTAATCAATCTTCAGGAAAGTCTCCAGGAAGAAATGGTATTCCTGTAGAAATTGGGATGTTAGGAGGGAAGAAAATGATAACCAACCCCACATGTCATGTTTTAACGTACAACAAACACACAAGGCTGTGTGCATTTTTAAAATAAATGTTTACACCCACCACAGATTGGAGCTGTTGCCCCACCCCAACTCAATAGCTATACCCACAAGCATTAACCAATTTTAAAATTAAGTACACATAAAGAACAGCACTCCATCAGCAATCCAGTGGTGTAAAATAAATATTGTGTAGACTAATGACATCCAACATCACTCAGCGAGGGAACGAATAACTTTTAATCAAAATAAAATACATATAAAAGTAACAGAGGTAACACTGTTGCAACACAAATGATGCTTCTTCAGACCATTCAAGATGCTTAAAACACAGCCTTATGTAATTAAAACTATCTAAACATCCAATGAAAATTTGATGTCAGTTAAACATAATTAAAATCAATTATGCACATCTACTGGCCTCAGTATACGTTTGAACTAATCATAAAAGACTATAAGATCATAACCTATCAAAATGATGGGAAATACATTCTACCCTATCCTAATCCAGCGAACACTATTGTCATTGGTTGATAATCTCACTGATTACCTTCCATTAATAAAACATTCAACAAGTAAAAAAGATTTAAAATGCAGAGCCATAAACTCCAAGACATTAGTAAATATGTGTAAATCATGCCATTCAGTAGTTTCACATTACTTCGTAGCAAAGTTAACACTTAAACAGCTGAATAACACATCCCTTGGCTCATCATTCATTTTAAATAACCCAAAATCTGCTCCTAGGGGTTCCTAGTAAAGGCATTATAAAAGTATAATTACAGACATCTCGCCATTGACGGCATATTACTTCACCATCATTGCCAGTGTTATCACTGGCTATCAATCAAAGATAGAAACTCATGATATTAACCAGTCTATACCAATCTCAAGGATTGATTAGCATTTACGTCCTCACACTCCAATTTGTTGAAAACAGTATCCCCCATTCTTTCAGAACGGAGTGAATATGCACAAGTTGAAAACTGGCATACACAGATAACATTTTCAAATTGCATGACCAAGTAACAGAAACTAGATAGATTACTGAACATGTATAGCTGCTGTATGGACTTGGGGCCAATCATCTAAAACTAATTATGTCAAACCTTTAAAGATGTACAAATTAAAACATCAAGTCTGATTGAAAAAAAAACACCAGTTCACACTAGAAAACTAAAAACATAATTTCTATCGAAAAAATTAATATACAGCAGAAAACTCGCAACTATTCATTTCATACACTTCAAATTATGTAAAAAATGGAACAAATCAGCATTAACTCTTCATGTTACTGGCCAGTCAAAAACAACCTCTTGGATTGGTCAAAATATGATAGTCTATACTGCCATTGGTTAATAGATCAAACCTCCTATCAATGAAAACCTGACCTGAATATAACCAGCCTATCGAATTACCTAAAACAGTGACAAATCTATGTACCAACTGCCAAAGATAAATCACTCATACAAAATCCTAAGCAAAAACTCTAAAGTTAGCAATGTTACATAAAACTCTCATACCACTGCATTGTTTTTCCCAATATTGTCACTAGCTAGCAATTGAAGCTAAAAACTCCTAATTTTAACCAGTCCATGACTGATTCAGTGAATAGTTGGAATCTGCAGCCTCATACTCCTTTGAAGCAATCATTCATTTTCCGGTAGAAGAGGGAGAATAAATCAATAAGGCTGGCTAGCTAAATTTGTCTGGATAGAGGCCATATATTCAGACAAATTTTCAAATATCCAGATTTGAGGTTTTAATTTGTACATCTTTAGTGGCTTGATGTAATTAGTTTTAGATGATTACTAGTCTGATTACGCAGTCCGGGTCTGAACTGTCTGCAAACAGCTAAAGTTAACTTTGAACCTAACACCACTCTTAAGTATTCAACTGCGGTACCACCTTTATCATTCTTATAAGAAAAGCGCAGTCCGGGTCTGAACTGTCTGCAAACAGCTAAAGTTAACCTTGAGTATGTGTGTACCTGTTTGAGCCAATATTCATTTTCCCCTGGAGAGCACTCTGCTTTGGCTTGTAAGCAGCCCCCCCCCACACACACACACACACTCACTCATCTTCCACTTTCTCTCTTGTTCCCTTCTATTAGCAAATAGTATCCATAACTGATCAATACTGTGTTTTTGTTAATTTAAACTGAGACCACAGTAGCCTACTGATACAAGGTTATCCTGTTTTTCCACCTGACAAATGGTTAAGAAATGACTTACAGTTTCAGAGCAGTCCTTGGTCAATTGTGATTGTTTCTTAAACACAAACTTGTCTTTGCTTTATCTCATTAGCAGCAGTACAAAGAACTGCCTGCTCACACCCTTGTTCTCCCCTTCCCTGTTTATTACCTTAAGACAATCCCAAAGTTAATAAATATTACCTGTGGCAGGCACCATTTTTACAACTACAATCCACTCTGCTACAGGCCCCATGAAGGAGCTCAGTGTCTCTCCAGTAAGTGTTTTGCAACTGTAAATGCGTATTTATGTTGAATTGTGTTAGACATTTTACAGCTGTATATGTTTATGTTGAATTGTGTTAGACAACTAATATGATTTATGCTTTATTATTGGAAGTTACTATGCCATGCTAGCATTTCATCTGCACCAAGTTGTTTTTAGTATACTAGTATGGTCTGTTTACATAGCTGCACCTTGTTCACTAATGTTATTCATGTAATTGTGTTGTGTGTAGACAGCTCATACTGGTGTCTAAATTATTTCTATATAATTGTGCTATTACTGGTGGATAGAATCATATTAGACAACCTCGACAGAGTGCTGCTCGCTATATTTTTATCTGTGACTGCATAACTGTCTTGAGGTTTTTCTAACAGATGTTTTTCCAATTGGCTCAGTATCTGCATATACTAGTTGTTGGTTCAAGACATTTTCCTGCATATACAGTAGCTATTTGCTCAGTTTGTTTTTTGTAATCTTTCTAATATATCTTTACCATCTCAAAGTGCTTACTCCTCTCTGTACTCTTTTTTTCTAGACCTAACACCACTCTTAAGTATTCAACTGTGGTACCACCTTTATCATTCTTATAAGAAAAGTGCAGTATGGGTCTGAACTGTCTGCAAACAGCTAAAGTTAACTTTAGTATGTGTCTACCTGTTTGAGGCAATATTCATTTTCCCCTGGAGAGCACTCTGCTTTGGCTTGTAAGCAGTCTCCCCCCCCCCCCCACACACACACACACACACTCACTCATCTTCCACTTTCCCTCTTATTCCCTTCTATTAGCAAATAGTATCCATAACTGATCAATACGGTGTGTTTGTTAATTTAAACTGAGACCACAGTAGCCTACTGATACAAGGTTTCCTGTTTTTCCACCTGAGAAATGGTTAAGAAATGACTTACAGTTTCAGAGCAGTCCTTGGTCAATTGTGATTGTTTCTTAAACACAAACTTGTCTTTGCTTTGTCTCATTAGCAGCAGTACAAAGAACTGCCTTCTCACACCCTTGTTCCCCCCTTCCCTGTTTATTACCTTAAGACAATCCCAAAGTTAATAAATATTACCTGTGGCAGGCACCATTTTTACAACTACAACCACCCTTGTCACTATCATATGTTCATTAGTTAACTCTGTTACCTGATTGTTTCCAGCCCCCTCATAAGAGCAACTAACAGGGTCTCTACCCGCTTCACTCCCCACCCTGCCCCCTATTCCCTCCCGCCCCCAGTGGTCCCACCTTTATTACACTCACAAACCCCTCCCATCTTTCCAGTAGCCAACTACAGCAGTAACCCAACACTACCTCCTCCATCTTCCCACTACTATCACACCTCCTCAACTAACATGTACAAGCATACCTTACCTATGCTCACGGCATGCACTCTCCTTGCATATCTTGCATCCTACCAAAGCTCCATCATTCCCCCACTCAACCACTGCCACTGTACTAGTACTCACACCACCACTCATGTCTCACCCTCACTCAGCTCCCCTCCCACCAACTCAAGAAACATCCCTATGCACCCCTCACATATTCTACCAACTATATTACTCAAACATAAAGCATCCCTACAACTTAACACAGTAACCCTCCCACCATACCTATTACCCAAAGAGCACAATCATAACGTTTTCCTTATAAACAAACACATTCAAACACTGAGAGAACTAATAACCTCATGCATATCTAAACTAGCCCTAAGTGGAGATATCCACCCCAACCCTGGCCCTACCATCTCCAACCCCAATCCTCATAATCAGACTAGAAACCACAACTTCTCCCATATTACAGCCAATAGAAAGCCTAGTGACTTCCTTCTACTAAGCCTAAATATTAGAAGTATATCCAACAAAGTCCATGAACTCCATGTCACCATAGACTTTTACTCCCCAGATATAGTCATCCTGACAGAAACCTGGCTAAAACCTCACATTACCAGTGAGCAAATACTCCCTACAGGTTATGGCATACTAAGAGTAGACCGGCTAAACAAGAAAGGAGGTGGTGTTGCTATATTTAAACAGCATCTAAACATCCAGATCTTAAAATCATCAGCTCCACAAATAGGCAATGAAGAAATAATATATACCAACCTCAAAATAAACCAAAACAAAACCATCAACATAATTGGATGCTACTTCCCACCTGGCCAAAACATCCCTCCACTAGAAAACCTCCTCAGCTGGTCTACCCACCATCTCCCCCAAGAAACTATCATTTTAGGTGATTTCAATATTGACTGGCAATCCTGTTCTGGCAACCATACAACCCATCATGTAAACCTTCATGGCTTCACCCAGCTAGTCCAGTCGCCAACCAGGATAAATAAAAACTCCAGCAAGCACACTACCCTGGACTGGATACTAGTCAGTAAGAACTCCCAGTCATATATAACAGGCTGCTTATCAGATAGCCTCAGTGATCACTCCCCAACATTCCTACTCAGAAAATACCTATACCAAGCTAAACCTGTCATCTACTGTCAAATACGTAAAAAACTAAACTTTAACCCACTCACATTCATCTCATCCCTCAAAGAATGCAACTGGCATCCTCTAAAGTACCTCAGTCTTGATGACGCAGTTGAAGTTTTTAATACTACCTTCCTGAGCATCCTTAATTACCATGCCCCCGTAAGACTTTCCAAAATCAAAGCACAACCCTTCCCATGGCTGCAGAAAACCACTAAGTCAGAAATGAAAAACAGGGATAAAGCCTGGGAGCACTGGCGCAAAACCAAAACCCCCTCAACTAGACAGAAATTCCTAGAACTACACAATAGAGTCAAAAAGCTAATAAAACAGGGCAAATTCCAATACTACCAGTCTGCCCTAGACTCCTCTCAACACAGCCCCAAACAATTCTGGTCCTCCATAAACTCCATCCTCCACCCAGGTAAAGTCAGTACCCCTCCTTCTAACATCCCTCACTCCTCAGAAAATATTGCTACCTCATTCAACACACACTTCACACAAACCATACTATCACTAGCTAAACAACACAACCCCCCTCCCCTCCGACCCACACCTTCAACTAGTAATCTCCCCACTGCCTTCTCTTTTTCTCCTGTACCTACCTCCAACATAAAAAAACTCTTAACTAAACTTAAGCCCACCAGATTAGCAGCAGACAACCTCCCAAGTGAATACCTACAAATTGCAGCTGATGCTCTGGCCTACCCAGTTTGATTAACTGATGTCTGTCAGAAAGTTACGTTCCCACACTGTGGAAAGTATCACATATAATTCCCCTCCACAAAGGGGGACCCTCCACAGAACTAACCAATTACCGCCCCATAGCTATTCTCTCTCCACTCTCCAAAATACTAGTGAGATGCATACACTCTCAGGTCTCAGACTACCGCCTTACTAACAACTTCCTTTCCAATACTCACTATGGTTTCCGACCAAACCATAGCACCACCACTGCCTTACTCTTCTTTACTAACACTATCCTTCAGCATAAAAACAATGGCTATCTCTCCTCTGCTACTTTCCTAGACCTATCTAAAGCATTTGACATGGTCCCACACAAACAACTTATCTCTGTCCTCAATAACCTATCCTTCTCACAATCAGTCACCAACTGGTTTCAGAGTTACCTGTCTGACCGCCAGCAATCAGTTGTATGGCAGAATGACATATCTCCCCAACTACCTGTCTCCATAGGGATTCCCCAAGGATCCATCCTTGGACCCCTATTCTTCTCTGTTTTCACCAATAATCTAGCCTCTGCCACCAAACATGGCACACTCATACAATACGCAGATGACTCAACCATCATCTGCTCAGCCCAGTCCCTACCCAAACTGCAAAAAGTCACACAGGAAGCCTTTTCCTCTGTTGAAACTTGGTTATCCGATGCCCAATTAATACTCAACCCAAACAAAACGAAACTACTCATCTTCCAACCCACCAAACATACTCAAAACAACTCTCACTTTAACATCACAGCAAAAGACAACACCACTATATACCCAACTGAACACACCAAATTGCTAGGAGTGGAAATAGACAATAAACTAAAATTTGACATTCACATATCCTTGACCATAAAAAAAGTCCACAAAAAACTAGGAACACTATACAGAAATAAGCAGCTTCTCACCAAAGCAGCAAAGATCTCAATAGCAAATTCCCACCTTATCTCCACCCTACTTTATGCCTGTCCAATATATACCAACCTAAGGCAATGCGATCTAAACAAGCTAGAGACCTGCTACAACAAAATCGCCAAATTCACCACAGGGGCATCCTACCATAGTCACCACTGTCTCTCACTTGCTGAACTGGACTGGCTTGAACTCCCTCACCTCCTTCAATGGTACCAACTCTCACTCACCCACAAACTAGTAAATCATCCACTAAATGTCCCATCCCTCCAGAATCTACTCCAACCCTATTGCACCACCAGACCACTAAGATCCAGCAACAAAAATCACTTGCAGATCACCAAAGCCAATAACTCTGCTGGTGAAGCACTATTCTCTTACACCATAGCCAAATTATGGAACTCCCTCCCACCCACAATTACTTCCATATCATCATGCACCCACTTCAAAACTTTACTAAAAGCGCACCTAAAAACATGCTGGCTATGCCCTTGCAACTCCCACTCTAATATCACCTTCCCCATCCAACCACTACCTTTCTTTCCACTCCACTAACTACTTTGATTATAGCAAGCTCAGATGCTCATAAGCCAATACTTATTATATAGCAGGAACTTCTTCTTGTAACATTTGTTAATGTCTGTTATGTACTTCGCAGATAAAGATTCTAGTTGTCTACTGATGTACTATGTTCTTCATCTGTAAATATGTTATAAGTAATTGCTATGTAAATTGTTAATCGCTATGTAATCCAATGTAACTACTGTCTGTTTATTTTAACTGTGGAGCATTTCTCCCCGGGCCTCTGCTGAAAATGGACCTACGTCCAGTCGGACACTCCCGGTCAACAAATATAAATAAACAAATAAATAAATAAATGATTGGCCCCAAGTCCGTAGAGCAGCCGTACATGTTCATTATCTATCTAGTTTGTTACTTGGTCATGCAGTTTGTAAATCTTATTTGTGTAGTCCAGTTTTCAACTTGTGTATGTACTCCATTTTGAAAAAACAAGTGATACTGTTTTCAAAGAATAGGAGTATGAGGCTGTAGATGTTAACCTATCCTTGAGGTTGGTATGGATTGGTTAATATCATGAGTTTCTAGCTTTGATTTGTAGCCAGTGATAACACTGGCAATGACAGTGAAGTAATATGCTCTAAGTGGCGAGTTGTCTGTAATTATACTTTTATAATACCTTTACTAGGGACCCCTAGGAGTAGATTTTGGGTTATTTATAGGTTTATAGGTAGGTACTAGGCTATCTGCCCTAGGGCATTTATAAGCCTAGCCAGAATGTGTTGGCTTTCGCCTCCCTTTTAGACTAGATTCCTGAGCCTCTGTCCAGCAGGGCCATAGAAGTGATCCCAGGTGCAGACTTACGATTTCCCATCCCCTCATCAAGACTTCTCTTGAAGAGGGTCAGCGAGGGGCTCTGCCTAACATGGACTGGGATTCTATTCCAGAGTGCGGGAAGCCTTTGGGATATGAATCTATCCCTCCAGCATGTCCTGTTTATTGTTGTGCTAAGGTTTAAATCCCTGGAGCGTGTAGCTCTAATGGATCTGGTTTTCTTGAGGTGGAGCATGTCCAACAATTCTGGGTTAGACATGGCCTTGTATGTCAGGCAGAGATCACCTCTGAGTACGCGGTAAGCAACTGAGTAGAGCTGGAGTTTCTTTAGTCGAGCTGCATAGGGCATCTGTTTGAGGCCCACAATCCTCTTGGTGAGGTATTTTTGAGGTCTCTCCAGCTGTTGCAAGTGTCAGGTAAGGTACATCCCAAATGGGGCATTGTACTCAATTATGGGCCTGATGAGCGATGAGTAGAGGGGCACAATGACCTCTCTTGATCTAGATGTGAATCCTTTCATGATTAGGTGGGCTATATAGAAGGTTTTTCTAACCACTTTGGCAATGTGATTGTCAAAGGAGAGGTTACTATGTACTTGGGTCCCCAGATCCCCGATTACTTCTTCCATAATTAGTGGATTACCTCCTATATGGTAGTTTGTCGGCACTTTGTTTTTCCCAGATGGGATTACTATGCATTTTTTTTGCATTTAGCTTGAGGCCATGGTTCTGACACCAGGTATCAGTCTCCGTAAGGCCCTTCTGGTGGATGCTTGTGTCAGCCGGAGAGCCGATTATGGCTCCCAGTTTGCAGTCATCTGCGAACTTGGTCAGCCACAGTCCTCCCGTGTTTGCCTGTACCTCAGAGAAGTATATACCGAACAAGAGGGGTCCCAGGACTGATCCCTGTGGGACGCCACTTGTAACTGGTTTAGAGTCGGACATGGCACCTGCGACTCTGACCATGTGAGTTCTATCCCTGAGCCAGTTTGCAACCCATCTTGTGACATATGGGTTGATATTTAAGCTGGTAAGCTTCTTTATGATACCGGAGTGGGGTATTGTGTCGAAGGCCTTTGCGAGGCCTAGGTAGGCTGTGTGGACTACCTTTCCCTCATCTAAGGCTTTGGTAACTGTTTCGAAGAAGTCAACTAGGTTTAAGAGGCAAGATCTGCCCTTAACAAAGCCAAATTGGGTGGGGTCCAGTGGTTGGAGGTTCCCAATGTCTTTGTTTATGAGATCCATGATGATGCGCTCCATAGCCTTGCAGACCAGGCTAGTCAGGCTTATAGGGCGATAGTTCCCGGGATCCGTTGTGGCGCCACCTTTGTGGAATTGGATCACTGTTGCTGTACACCATCCCTTGGGTACATAACCTGTGGTTAGGCTGAGTTGGAACAGTGAATTCATGTGAGGGTTTAGTTTGTTTTGGAGCTCGTGTAGGACACAGCCTGGGATACCATCTGGTCCCATTGATGCTGTGTTGTTTACTTTGGAGAAGGCTGCTTTCACCTGTGTGTCTGTGGGACTGCATTCTTCTGGGATAGACACAGGCCCCTTTGGGGGGAGGGGGGGTGAAGTTTGCACTGAACCTGTCCGCCAGGATGTTGGCAATGTCTGTGGGTTCAGTGTATTTTGTGCCATTTTGCACCAGCTCAGAGCAGATCTGAGAGCTGGCACCCAGATTTTTGACGTAGCTAAAGAACGCCTTGTGATTATCTTTAGAGTCTTTGGAGATTTTTCTTTCGAAGCTGGTCTTTGATGATTTTATGAGGGATTGGAGTTTCTTGCTAGTACTGATCAAGGAAGCCTTCCCTTTTTGGGATTTTGCCTTGTCATGTAATAGTTTCCTCCTTCTGTTGTATAGCTTATTTATGGCCGGGGTCCACCAGACTGGTCTCCTGTTCTTGGAGGAGTGAGTCTTAGTTTTACTTGGGATGGCACAATCCATGCATTCCTGTAGGAGCTCATAGATTGCATTTGTAAAGGATTCTGCGATTTGGGTAGCATTTTCCATTAGCCCAGGGGCTTTGAAACTTTCCACCTTGGTCTTGAGAAGTGTGAAGTTTGCTTTTGAGAAATTTTTCACAGTGGTTTCCTTGGCTGGGGGTGGGGTCGGGATGTGGATGTGTGGATGTCCATTGTGATAAGTTTATGGTCTGATCTTACCAACGAGAGATTTACCTCTGGTATGGAACATTGAGCCCCCATGTTGGCGATGACCAAGTCCAATATGTTGTCCCCTCTTGTGGGAGTGGTGACCAGTTGTTCGATGGCATTTAAGTTTATGAACTCCAGGAACCATTGGGCAAAAGAGTTGGGACTTGAGTAGTTTTCCCAGTCAATGTTTGGGTAGTTGAAATCCCCCAAAATCATGGTGTTTGGTGAGAACTTCATATTCTCCAATGTTCTCAGGAATGCCGAGTGGGGATCCTGAGACAAAGTGGGTGATCTGTAGCAGGCTTTGAACTGAAAAGCAGTTTTACCTACTGTTAGTTGCACATGGATGGTCTCCGCTGCCTCGTGCAGTACCACTAACCTGGAGGTGTGGGTATCCTTGATGAAAATGGATACTCCCCCGCCTTTAGTATTCCGGTCCAAGTTCTGGGGCCGAAAGGAATGGTACGAGTTGAATCCTGGTAGTGCTGGGGTGCTCTCTGGAGCCTTGAACCAGGTTTCTGTTACTGCACAGATATTGATTTTCTCCATACTGAGGAGTGCCTCGAGTGCGTGCATCTTGAGGTTTAGACTTCTGGCATTGAGTAGCATTACCCTTAGTTTTTTGTTTCTGGTATTGTCTATGGAGGTGGGTTTGTCTTTTGAGCCTTGACTAAAAAAGGCACTATGGGGGTGGCAAGAACCTTAGCCAGTATTCGAAAGCCTAAGGGTGACAGGTGCAAGCTGTCCCTGGTGAAGCAACGTGGCTTGTCTAGCATGTCATCCCAGGCTGACAGACACTGGATCCCCTTTGAATGACACCAATAGCTTAGCTAACTGTTAAAATTGATCATTTTGTCTTTATACTGCGGCATCATTCTTGGTGAGGGCAATATGCTACTCAGGGTCAGGGTCATACTGGCCTGGGCTACATGATCAGAGAGCTCCTCTAGGTCTCTTTTCATGTAGTCCAGGGAGGTACGTCTCAGGTCATTCACACCAACATGGACAATGACAGAGTCATATTTGTACCTGCAGTGGAGTGACCGGAGTGCCTGTGTTATGTGGCGGATCCTGGCTCCCAACAGGCAGCTTACAGTGACCCTCTCCTTATTCAGTCTGGTGAGTGGGACGTCAGTGTGCCTGACAATAGAGTCTCCAATTACTAGTGTATTAGGTGTATTATTTAGCCATAGGGGCTGCGACTGTGTGGCACACTGACTTCGTGAAGTATGTGATATGTGTAAGTTGTTGTGGGGTAGCGGTTGCTTGGATGTCTGCTTTGGAGGTCTCTGCTGCTTTGACAGTTTTTTATTTAGAGCCTCCAAGTATATTTTTGTGAGTTTGTGTCTTGTTTGCTGGTACGTTTGGTCTATGTGAGACTGGTTGTGTGGTGCGAGTGGTTTCCTTCTCCTCCTGACTGATTGTGCCAGTCTTGGGTTGAGAGAGCTTGGCCTCCAGTTTGGCTGTATAGTTGCATCTCTCACAGATATTTGAGTCTGTTTGAAGAAGGAGAGGGTTGTCTGTGTACATAAGGCAATTGTAAAATTGCCTCAAGATTCCCAGATTCACCAGCTGGACTGGAGAGTATATCTGAAACTGCGCTTTGGACATGCCTGGATAGTTTAAAGAACTGGTTTATTGACTGACCACAATGGACGAATAGGGAACCTTGTACTTCTGGATAGTATAAGGGGGTGTAGTGCTAAAGTTTGTTAGTGCTTACTGAGAAATTTGAGCAAGTGCTGGGCTGTAGAATAAAGGTTGAGTGCTTACTTGGAGAGTTTGACTAGTTCTAAGGGAAAATTTGAAGAGCAGACTTTGTGGAGCCGGGAATTGTTAAAAACTGCTTAAACGGCACTGCACAAAATCGCGCAAAACTATGCTACAGCGGTTTTTAAGGCAGGGAGTTTGAAAGAGATAGGAAATGGCCCAAAACGGCCAATAAGCTACTGGTTACTGGGCTGAGACCACTACTCCAGGGACAAATAGGCTGCTCAGAGCTCCCCACTCTCACTGGTGAACAAAGAAGCTTCCTCCTATCAAAGTAAGGATATGGGCAACACAGGAACTATGACACAGCCTAGAATTCAGCAGTACCTGAAAACTGGACTATTCTAGTTCAGAAAAGGCGGGAAACAAGGATATTTTTTTTGTTTTTTTTTTTCTTTTTTTCACTTATATAGCAGAAACTAGGCACAGGAATACAGTAAATGCTTTAGATCGGCTAGCGCACTTGAGTGTGTAGTCTACAACAATTAAACAAGGCAAAAACAACGTTTAAAGTGCAAAACACAAAAAAATGCAGACAAATGCAGAAAATTTAAAAGGAATGATGAGCCAAGGGATGTGTTATTCAGCTGTTTAAATGTTGACTTTGCTATGAAGTAATGTGAAACTACTGAATGGCATGATTTACACATATTTACTAATGTCTTGGAGTTTATGGCTTTGCATTTTAAATCTTTATCTGTTGAATGTTTTATTAATGGAAGGTAATCAGTGAGATCTATCAACCAACGACAATACAGTTTTCTATGAATTTGGATAGGGTAGAATGTTTTTCCTATCATTTTGATAGGTTATGTTCTTAGTCTTTTATGATTGGTTCAACGGTATACTGAGGCCAGAAGGTGTGCATAATTGGTTGTAATTATGTTTAATTGACATCAAATTTGCATTGGATGTTTAGATAGCAGTTTTAATTATATAAGGCTGTGTTTTTTATGCATCTTGAATGGTCTGAAGAAGCAACATTGTGTTCCGAAAGTGTTACCTCTGTTACTTTTATATGATTTTTATTTTTATTTTGATTAAAAGTCATTTGTTCCCTCGCTGAATGGTGTTGGATGTCATTAGTCTACACAATTTTAAAATTAAGGCTACTCACTTGTATTGATTGCTGTCTGCCTTTTTCTTTTCCCCTCCCAGAAGTAAACATTAACATTTAGCCCTATGAAAAAGTGCTCTGGCTACCTATACATAAACAAAAGTGTACACTGTTCTATACAAATGCATTAAAGTGTTAAGGCTGCCAGGGAAGTGACGACTTGTATATCTTATTCACTTCCCAGTTTCAAACTTCATTCATGTTTCACTGATATGTTTGCCAATGTACCTTTAAATGTTAATTCCACTGTATGCATCAAGCATTTCTCTCAGCACAGTGTCCAAAGGTGTTACGATTAATTGTTTGTGCCAATAGACAGCTCATCTCCAAGTAATAATTGTTGGGAAATAAGACAGAAGTAACTTTGCAGATGTGTGAAATAATCTTTGTAAATTTCACTATGAATGCACTGTTGAGAATTCTCATGGTTAATTGATTGCACCTGTAGTCTTCTTGTCTCCTACTAACATAATTTGCTAATAAAAAAATAGCAAATGCCTTTACAAATATAATTAAAACTACCATTTCTATACCTTTCATCATTTTATCTCATTTTTCAAACCTATTTGTTTAAAAAAAAGCTGTTCAGAAGATAATAAGCACTGTAAAAGCAGGGATCTTTTTTAATTTTAAATACACTGTGATCAAAACATTTTTATGCCAACAGCCCAGCAGGTCAGGATGAAATTACTGTACTAACATTAACTTGCTTCTTTCCATACTTTTTTTTTTACCTTGTTCCAGTCCTAAGCCTGCATATATTTAAAACTAAGAAACATGACTTATTTAGCATATTTTGCAGTCGCTGATAAGACTGCTCATCTCACATTTAAAAATGCCCTTGACTGTACCCCTGTACAAAACTGCTTTACAGTATAACAAGCAATTCATATTAATTTTTTTGTACAGATGTTAACATCAAAAACTGTTTCATTTGGTTACTACTTCAGTCCCTTCAGTGTCTTAAGTATTATTGATAGAAAGTGGGGTGTATGCTTTACAGTTTACCCACCAGTTTATCACAGTCAACAAAATTCCAGTCTTTCTCAGCCACTTCTAGAGCTGCGTTTCACATGTCTAGTACTAGATCTAGTAGGATTGATACTTCACAGTCTCCCAGGTATACAGTAATTTCACAGTGCTCCTGGTCTTCTTCCTGGTTATCCCCGTCTCCCAGCTACAGCCTCTGGTTCCAGTCCAAAGTAGTCCTGATCCTACTTGTTACTCTTGTGCTTTTTTTTTGTCACTCAGGTATTTTCTGTGGAATAATGGGCAGGGTTACAGTGATAAGTCTGTCCATGGGCTTTGTTATTGCTAGAAGAATGACAAGCAAAGTGCCCTTCTGATTGCCAGCTTACTCTTTGTTGGCTAAACGTTATTCCTCCTTAGCCTGTCCAATATCCAAAAATGTCTTTGATCTTGTATGAAAAGGATCTAGTTGTTAATTCAAAATAAGACGGTGAATGGTACAAACAAATAAAATCATTAAACCGTCTCTGGACAGAGGGGCTATGTCCACTACTCCCCCGATATTTGATACACATACACACACACACATATATATATATATATATCAACTCTGAGATTGCACAACAGTGGGGAGGAAGGGATGTTCAACTAAAATTGGAGTTGACAAATGCAGTTTGATAAAATGACATTTGAAGAAATTAAATACAGTTGACATTCCCTGATTGCTGGGATAAACTTGCTTCACTTCTTCACTTCTGCATGATATACAGTGAATAATCATTCTTCACAAATACTCTTTTGTCCTCAATTTTTAATTCTTGCCCTTTCTTCCATAGTCTTGTCAGGAGAAGCTTTCTGCTGGTATGATTGGATGTTTATTAATTTGGATCTTGGCTGCTTTCTCATGGTCAGGTTTGGAGCCTGCACACAATGTTGCCCTTTCAGTTAAATTGTGCATTGGGACACTAGTCCATTTGCTTTTATGTACTTTCATAAAATTAATACTGCTATTTCCTCCTAGTTTCCCTGGTTCAGCAGAAAATCTCAGATTTTCTCTGTGTGCTGTGTTTTTTTGTTTTTTGAAATGGCTCTTCTTGAGAATCCCAGTTAGGCCAGCTTTTTCTTCATTTCATCCTTTGATTTTTGCATTATTTTCAGCTGATCTGAACACCTAGTTAAAGCTTCTTGTACTTTTTGAGGCTTGTTAAATTCCACCTTATATATTCCTTCTGTGTTTCACTGCCTCTGATTGTATTTGATGTATTTTCTGCACTGAATTACTGGAAACCATCTCCCATGCCAAAGCTGAAACTTGGACTGCTTTTTGGATGAACAGCTGCAAGGTTCTTCCCACCTGAGTTTTCTACTCTTCATTTCTGGTTGATTTTGTACTTTCTCATATCTGTTCCTTCCTGGCATCCAGGCAGCCTGCTTTATAAACCAGTAACTGAATTCTATCCAGTTTAAGTATTTAGTAACCTTTTTCCATAATTTTAGTTGTCACATAGAGAGCTCTAATCAGCCTGTTGATCAGAGTGCAGCTTTGAGTAACACCACTTGTCAAAAATTCTAAAGCAGAATCCTTTGTGTTTTCTTTGGTCTAGTTCAGGCCCATAACATTTATTTATTTTATTTATTTTATTTGACATTTGTTGACCGGGCTAGTCCAACTGGATACATGTCCCATTTTCAGTAGAGGCCTGGGGATATAAGCTGCAATTAAGCTAATAAAATAAAAAATAAAATTCATTGTTGATAGAGGTTAACATCAAGACCTTGACTACAAAATTTAGCAAACAATACACTGCTACTAAAAACATATTTACTTAATAAAGGATTTGACATTCATCACGTTGAAGACTAAGAAAAAAGATCAGGTTCAAACTAATTAAGGTTGTTTCAAAATGTTACACCCAAAGTGACAAAAGTTGGTAATATATACGCGTGCTCACAGTAGAATGCTTGTTATACAGTTCATACTCAGAGGTAGTTTCCAGAAAGACTAGACTAGAATCAGAGTTAAGGAAGCTTACTGAGCCCACTTTGAGTTTTGGGAGGGAGGTATACAGTGAAGCAGCAGTAGTGCGAGGTGGTGTTAGTCTGGGTTAGTATATGGGCTTAGCCATCATGTTTTAAGAAGTATTTTTAGTTGCTTTTTGAAAAGTGATAATGAAGAAAGTGATAGTTCGCTGAGAAGCCTGTTCCAGGTTTTCCCCCCAGAATTAGAGAAAAGAGAATCACCTGCTTTGCTGTAGGATTTATGGATAATAACTAGTAATTTATCTGCTGAGTGAAGGGTTGTAAGATTTATGTAGGGAGGTAATAAGGCTACAGAGTATTGGAGTATTACTGGGATGTTACAGAATCTTATGGGTGATAGTAAGTTGTTGAAATTGAAGCTGGTTTTGAAGGTCTAGCCATCCTAGCTGTTTAAGATTTTGACAGTGGTGGGTTCTAAATGGGGAGTCAGTGGCAAATCTGGCAATGTTGTTATAGGAGGTTACCAGTTTGTTAAGGTTGCTTTTGGATAGATTAGTATAAATGGGGGAGGCATAGAGGAGGGTGGAGATCAGATGAGTGTGGGCAGTGGTAGTTCTGGCTACAGGGGTAAGGAAAGGTTTTATCCTGTAAAAGGAACCAAGTTTTCTGTTTACTAATTTAATAGTTGAGTTAATGTGAGAGTCAAAGTTGAGGTTGCGGTCAGTTATTACACCTAAGAGTTTGGTGGTTGGGTCAGGTGAAATGACAGTGCCATTATTGGATATAACTGTGAGATCTATCGACTAGGACGTCAGTGTTGGAGTGAACAGCAATAGTTTAGTTTTTTGGTGTTCAGGAGGAGGCAGTGTTGTAGGAACCAGTTTTTTACAAAGTTAAATACTTTTTAGGTGATGGATTGGAGTTCAGCTGAAGAAGAGGCGGCACAAATTAATGTGGAGTCATCTGCATATTGTATGCAGGCAGCTTGAGGAAGATTTACATTTAGATCATTAATGAATATAGAGAAAAGAAGAGGTCCCGAGATAGAGCCTTGAGGGAAACCTAGGGTAATAGGGAGATGTGTGGATAAGTTATTGTCCCAAAGGACAGCTTGTTGTTTATTTTCTAAGTAGGACATGAACCATTGTGTGTCTCGTGAGAGCGATTTAAGTATGTTTATAAGTAACTGATCGTTAACCATATCGAAGGCTTTAGAGAGGTCAATAAAGAGTGCAGAGGAAAGCATGTTATTACGATTTTAGTTACTGCAGTTAGAAAAGGATAAGAGAGCAGTGGTAGTACTATGGAAAGGCCTAAAGCCATGCTGACAGTCAGCTAGTAGGTTATTTTGGAGAAGGTGATCAAGTAGTTGCCGGTGGATGCATTTTTCCATGATTTTGGCTAGAGGAGAGAGTACGGCTATGGGGTGAAAGTTAGAGATTTTGGTTCAGTTACCACTCTTGTGTAGTGGGATAATGTGGGAGATTTTCCAGAGCGAGATGGGATGGAGCCTTCAGTAATTGTTCTACTAATTAGTATGGAAATGGGATAGGCAAGTACTTTTGCTGCAATTTGCAGGTATTCAGCTGGAAGCTGATCAGCTGAGGATGTGCACGGTTTAAGTTTGTGAAGCAGGGTGTAGATGAGGGATGTTGGTTGTACATGAAAGGTAGGAGGTAAGCTAGTTAAGGAGGAAGGCAGACTTGAGCTAACAGGTGGTAAGGAGTTTGCTAGAGATTGGAAGGTTTCAGTAAAAAAGGTATTAAAAGTATCAGCCATCTGGTTGGGAGTGTTAAGGGAGAGGCCTGATGGGGTTGGTGTCTTGGAGTGGTCTGGGTGTAGTAGTCTATTAATACTTCTCCATCTTTCTGGTGAATAAGGAGTCAGTGGCTTTGAATATGATAAGAGATTTTTTCTTCCATTCGTTTAGGCTTTGCTGCTTAAACTTTCTGGCTCATCCATGCAAGTTTCCTTTTTTTTTTTTTTTTATTGTGGATCACAAACGTGGTGGGCATGAGGATATTTTCCTCTGTGCATCAGTGGGCCCTGAATCATCTGTCTTTGTCTCATTTCAGTCCTGCTTTTTTTGGACAAGGCTGTGAAAAAGCCTGCTGAACTCCCTGATTAGTCTCTGAAGAATACTTCCCCAATGGTTTCTTTAATAGACTTTCATATTACTTGCCATGGCTCAGACTGTGCTGATGCTGTAGTATTTGGGACTTAAGCCAGAAGGCATTTCTCAAGCTGTCCTTCTATTCATTCATACCTACCAGTACTCAGTTAATGATGTGTGAAATTCATCTAAGTTGGGCAGCAGTGTTGTCCTGGAGCTATGAGTTGCACTGAATTTTAAATGTAGGTAAAATCTTTTAAACTGAGCAAGTAGGCAAAATCTTTTAAACTGAGCAAGTAAAGTAGAGGTCAGGGAATGTTACTAAACTGTGTGCTGTGGTTTGAAATTGTGTAGGCACAGTTGAGAACAAAGCAACCAACACAGCTACTGCAGACATGGAGAGGAACACAGTGTGACTGGTAGTGAAGGTATGAATGAGTTAAGGAACAGCTATCTCTGATTATTCCAGCAGCATTTCAGGTCAGAGGCAGGCTTGTTAGAGCATTGTAGAAGGCCTGCAAAAAACAAACAAACAAAAAGCCCCCCACTTTTGACCATCATAGAGGGCATGTGATTCCACCCCTCTCCCCCAAAACAAAGCACCCTCCTACTTTTTTTTTTGAACCAGGCAGCACAGGGTTAAACAGTGTTGTTCCCTTGCAGGTCCCACCATCATTCCTACTAGGAGCCATATTTTTTGACTAAGACTTTAGAATTCTTAACTGAGATAACTGAATGTGAGAGTCCATTTCATTGTGTTTGCCCCATCTTTGGAACTGTCACCAAGGACCAGTGGTTTCTGGAACTAGCATCATATGGTCATGCCTTGGAACTCTTTTGTTCATTCCATTCAGGAGCTATCTTATAAGACCAGTCAGTTTCTATGTAACGTGTGGAAAAGGCCCAGATAGAACCTGTCCATCTTTTGCAAAGAGAAAATGATTTGTCTCCAGTGTCTGCCTGATTTCAAAAATGGAGGTTCCACCCAGTCTTTAATCGCAGTACCTTTTGCAGGCACATCTAGTATGTTAGGTTCCACTAATGTTTCCATATTTGGATCACACTTCTGATTTAAGTGCAAGTCCTACATGGTGTTATTGGACTTGATGGGTGTCTTCTGGCACATCATTTTGTGGAAGAGTAACAGAAGATTCCTTAGATTTGCTTTGAGTCAGTAGTGTTTCGTACAGGGTGCTACCATTTTTCATCTGATAACAGAGTGCCTACCAGTGCCATGGCAGTCTTTGTTGAGGTCTTGCTGGAAGAATGGTCTTTTGGTGTTCTGGATGATAGGTTGGTGGCTCTACTAAAAGAATCCTGTTGTAGTTGCAGAATATGGTATTCACATATACTGAGGGCAGTCCTCTTCATTTCTTTCATATAGGATTGCCTTTATTGGGATGAAGCTGGCTACTGTTTTGTTCATTCCTACCCATGGAGTGTGTCTAGAAAAGGACAGTCATGACAATAAGGGGTGAGAATAGATAGAACCGTCAGGCTGAAATCCTTCTGCATCTATTAGGTCTCATTGCAGCCACAGTCTTCACTGTTTTGTTCCTCCAGCTTTATATCAGGGTACTTCAGTATATGGTGAAGCATCAGTTTGTGCAATATGAGCACACCGCCATGTATTTCCTTTTGATGTTAGATCTGTAGTACTGGACTTGAGTGGTGGATGATTGTCTTTTCTCTTTGTGGGTTTGCCGTACTTGTTACCACGCCCATCATGATTTTTGATGTCAGATGCTTCACTGGTATTTTGAGGGCCTCCTGAGAGTTTGTTCTGTTTCATGCTAGCAAGGCTTTCAGGAGAAGGGGTTACACCCACCTGTGCTTAAGCTTAACAAAGGTTCTGCTTGCTCGCCAAGTTTTGGAATTCAAGTTGAGACTTGAGAATTTAGCCCTTCTAGCCCCAGTCTGACAAGCAAGAATCGATCTGGTGTATGGACTGGCAAGGTAACATGCACTTAGCTCCTGTGTCAAGAAGTGATGCGACTCTGACAGTTGACCATTTACTCTTGGATATCAATCTTAACAGCCATTCACATTGTGGGAAAGTGAATGCGGTGGGAGACTGCCTCAGCCACAGTTTGAGTTCTGTTTTAGAGTTGTGGGTTTGATGGAGAGAGTGCCTACTTTTTTTCAACTTTGGCTGACATTATGTTAGAGAATAGGTGTTTTTTATCGCAAACTGCATTTAAAAGCATTCTTTTCTAAAAAAACATGTAGATAATGTGAATTGTAATGTAGCGTGTAGTGTGGATGATGATGAAGAACCAATGTTGGATTTGTCTCTGCATGAACATGAATTTGTGGATATTTTCATGGATGAATTTGAAAATAACAGGGATGATATTGGTGGTGTTTTTTCATATAGAATAGGCTATGGGAAATTACCTATTCCTAAGGTCCCTTATGTTAGCCCTTTTAACCTGCCTAGGACAGTTTCAGCTATAACAAATTTTGAGAAGGTGTTATACAAACAAGCGCAAGTGGAATACAAAAAGTTTTTGATAGTTACAAGCCTCATAATTTGAAAAGGCGGGAACAGAATGCATTGAGGCAGTTACGAAGTTTGAACAGAGATTGTTTTTTCACAAGCAGACAAGGGGGGGTAATTGGGTAATAATGTCTAGACTTGGATACAACAACATGGTGGAAGATTTATTACATGAAGATGGTGTTTATGAACAGTGCAGTCAAATGTTTTGGATGTGTACAATGATTTATTGCTGGATTTACTTGAAACGGGAGAGTGAGAGACTAGGATTTTTTTCCACCAATCTTCTTCTTCTTTCGGCTGCTCCCGTTAGGGGTCGCCACAGCAGATCAACTGTTTCCATTTCCTCCTGTCCTCTGCATCTTGCTCTGTCACACCAACCACCTGCATATCCTCTCTCACCACATCCATAAACCTTATCTTAGGCCTTCCTCTTTTCCTGTTATCTGGCAGCTTCATCCTTAGCATCTTTTTCCCAATATACTCTGCATCCCTCCTCAGCACATGTCCAAACCATCGTAATCTTGCCTCTCTGGCTTTGTCTCCAAACCTTCCAACCTGGGCTGACCCTCTAATATACTTATTCCTAATCCTGTCCATCCTCGTCACACCCAATGCAAATCTTAACATCTTCAACTCTGCCACGTCAAGCTCTGACTCCTGCCTTTTTGTCAGTGCCACTGTCTCCAACACGTTTAACATAGCTGGACTCACTACCGTCTTGTAGACCTTCCCTTTCACTCTTACTGGTACTCATCTGTCACAGATTACTCCTGACACTCTTCTCCACCCACTCCATCCTGCCTGCACTCTCTTCTTCACCTCTCTTCCACACTCACCATTACTCTGAACTGTTGATCCAAAGTACTTAAACTCATTCACCTTCGCCACCTCTACTCCCTGCATCCTCACCATTCCTCTATCCTTCCTCTCATTCACACACATATATTCTGTCTTAGTCCTGCTGACCTTCATTCCTCTTCTCTCTAGAGCATATCTCCACCTCTCCCGGGTCTCCTCCACCTGTTCCCTACTCTCACTACAGATCACAATGTCATCTGCAAACATCATAGTCCACGGGGACTCCTGTCTGATCTCGTCTGTCAACCTGTCCATCACCATTGCAAATAAGAAAGGGCTCAGAGCTGATCCTTGATGTAATCCCACCTCCACCTTAAACGCATCCGTCACTCCCACCGCAGACCTCACCGCTGTCACACTACCCTC
Organism: Protopterus annectens; assembly: GCF_019279795.1. NCBI lineage: Eukaryota > Metazoa > Chordata > Ceratodontiformes > Protopteridae > Protopterus > Protopterus annectens. The sequence continues at coordinate 644,621,039 of NC_056731.1, read as the reverse complement.
GTACATATCTTTTACCACTCTTACATACTTCTCTGACACTCCCGACTTCCTCATACAATACCACAACTCCTCTCTAGGCACCCTGTCATATGCTTTCTCTAAATCCACAAAGACGCAATGAAACTCCTTCTGACCTTCTCTGTACTTCTCCATCAACACTCTAAGAGCAAGTAGTGCTCTTTCCTGGCATGAAACCATACTGCTGATCACTAATCATCACCTTCCTTCTTAACCTAGCTTCCACTACTCTTTCCCATAACTTCATGCTGTGACTGATCAGTTTAATCCCTCTGTAGTTACTACAGCTCTGCACATCACCCTTATTCTTAAAAATCGGTACCAAAACACTTTTTCTCCATTCCTCAGGCATCCTCTCACTTTCCAAGATTTCATTAAGCAATCTAGTTAAAAACTCCACTGCCATTTCACCTAAATGCTTCCATGCTTCCACAAGTATGTCATCTGGACCAACAGCCTTTCCGTTCTTCATCCTCTTCATAGCTATCCTTACATCCTCCTTGCTAATCCACTGCACTTCATGATTCACTATCCGCACATCATCCAGCCTTCTCTCCCTGTCATTCTCTTCATTCATCAACCCCCCAAAGTACTCTTTCCATCTGCTCAACACATTCTCCTCGCTTGTGAGTACGTTTCCCTCATTATCCTTTATCACCCTTACCTGCTGCACAGGATTTTTTCCCACAAATGATGTTAAAAAATTGCATATTAAACATCCCAGAATGGCTATGTTTTATGCCATTCCCAAAGTACACAAGGACTTGTTAAACCCTCCTGGAAGGCCCATAGTGTCAGGAGTAGGGGGTATCTCCAGAATATAGGTATTTTTCTGGATGCACAGCTAAAGGAGCATCTGAAGTGAGTCCCCTCACATATTAAGAATGGTAAAGGTATCAGATGCTATGGGAGGTAGAGAATGGCAGGATGAGTTTTTCTGGGTAACTGTTGATGTCAAGTCTTTGTATACTAACATATCTCATCGTTTGGGCCTAGAAGCAGTAGCTAGGTTACTGAGGGAAGGTCCTAGAACTAATTATATTTTACAGCTCTTGGAGTTTGCAATAACACATAACATTTTCAGGTTTGAAGATGCTTTCTACAAAAAACAGGTACAGCTATGTGGGCATCGTTTGCCCCATCATATGCCATAATTTTTATGTTTTTTTTTGAGGATAGTTATGTTTATAGGAGCACACATTTTGCGCAAAATGTTATAGTTTTCAAACGATATATTGATGATTTGTTTTTTGTGTGTAGAGGGGAAATCATTCTTTTTGAACAGTTTGTCGGAAGTGAATCAGAATCAGTATGATATCACATTATCTTACCAAACCCATAGCGATAAGATAAAATTCTTAGATGTGGAGTTTTTTGTTGATTAGAATAGATTAGTGTCTTTCAGACATTACAAGAAAACAGCAGCCAACCATTTTTTGAGTGCAGACAGTATGCATCCAGAACATTTGCTTAATTCTCTTCCTTTTGGAGAATTTAAGCACATTGGGGATAATGTTTTTGATAAGACCACATTAGATGAATTTAATGTTGTTAGATCCAAGTTGGCCAGTAGGGGGTATTCTAGACAGGTGTTAAAGGCTGAAGAAAGAGCCAGAAAACAAATTACCCCTTTGAGAACAGGGGGCAATAGGGCATGTTATGGGTATGAAGGTTTCAAAAAAGTGACTGAGGATGATATATTTTTTGTTAAACATTTTTCAGGAACATTAAAGGCATTGGTGCATAGGTTGTCGCCCATCATCCAGCAGGATGATGAAGTGGGTAATGCCTTTATTGGTAGAGTTATATTTTCACAGAGCAGATTTTACAATTTAAAATAATTACTTAATACTAGGGTCAGTTGCAGGGTGGAGGAAAATTTAAATGTAGTAGGCACTTTCAGATGTGGGAGGTGTAAGGTGTGTGACAAAGTTAGAAATATTTCAGGTAGTTTGATCAATGGAAAAAAGTTTACAGCTCTGGGATCCCATAGTTGTAGCAGCAATGGGGTTGTTTATGCCATTGGATGTGATTGTCAACCTGTAAAATGGTATGTAGGTCAAACCAGAAGAATGGTTAAAATAAGAATTATGGAGCATTTGGGGGATGTGAGGAATGCCAGACTAAACAAATCCAGTTGCCCAACATTTTCATGCTGTTCGTAATGGGAACACAAATAGTTTATTTTTCACTGTTTTAAACAAACCTTATGCGGTACAGGGAGTTGATTATGAGCGCATCCTTTTGAGAATGAAAAGTAGCTATATTATTAACTTTGGCACACTTTGGCCCACGGGCTTAATATGGAGTTAGATTTGCATGTATATGATGGGACATATTTTTTATAATTCTAAATGATGTATATGTATGTTTTTGCATTAGCGTTGAAAATATTTGGCAGTCACATTATCATATTATGTGAAGTGTATAAGGCAGTATTATTTGATGTTCATGCACTTTAAATCTTCCTGACTCGCTGAATAATCAGTTATTGTATAGTTTAATTGAATAATTGATGCAATGAAATGTATCTAAACTGCACCATTCTGGTGAGAAATTATTCCCTGGAAGGCTTTATGCCGAAGTACTAGGAGCACAGTAAAGTTGATGGTGACCGTTTCTCCAGTTGTCCGTGTGTATTTTGTATTGTTGGCGAGCTGGTTTGTGGTGAAGTGGTTTTGGAGTATTTTTGCTGGAGAGAGACCACATTCTTCACAGAAGAGTATGTAATAAACTTCAAAAACAAAAATAACGAAAGCAAACTGGAGCAGGAAAATAAAAAACAATTTATTTTGAGCGCTTTCGGAAAAAACAATGCTTCTCCTTCATCAGATAAACAAGATGTGAACTAAGGGGTGGTTTTATATCAAATCTCGTCATGATTAATTAATTAGACTGTCATGTGATACTAAAAATAAAGTTTCCATATATAAGCAAATACTAAAACATGTAAATGCAAAATAAATATAAACTAATAATGACCATATAACTTGTAAATACATAAACCCTGCAATGTAAATAAACATTAAAAACATTAAAACATTGTATGCAGCTATTATGGGGACTTACTAAAAATCATGAATTAAGAGAAAAAGAAAACAATAATGTATGTCTTAAAGTTATTAAAACTCAAGAAATATTAAGAAATATTAAATTTAATGACCAGCAACTATCTTTTCAAGGCTAAAAGTTTAAGGACACACTTAACAGAAATATTTTCGTTAAGACTTGGGAAGATATATGCTGCAGTTCTAATTTGCCAGCGTAATTCATCTATTTCTAAATTAATCTGCCATGGGCCACCTAACTCATCCTGTAAAACTTGTTGAAGTATAATAAATTTAAAATGATGTTCAGGAAAATCATGTATATGCCTAGCTAATGCATTAGCCAAGTCTTTTTTTTACCAATCGCATATTGGTGTTCATAAATGTGTTGTTTTATTTTTCTTTCTGTCTTGCCAATGTAGAACGCAGAACAGACCTGGCAACAAGCGGAGTAAACTACTCCTTTAGTGTTGCAAGTATATCTATTTTGAACTTTATAGATTTTGTCCCTAATTTTAAGCTGATAGGATGTATTTAAATATCTACATTGCTGGCAAGCACCGCATCTAATCATACCCACTTTCTTGTTGACTGTGGGTTTAGTTGATGAATACAGCAATGCTTTTAAATTTGAACCACGTCTGTAAGTGATTTTTGGTTGGTTTCCTAGCAGTTTATTTAAAGTGCTAGCTTCCTTGAGTAAAGCCCAATTTTTATTTAATATCTCTCTAATACCAACATGGTCTAAACTATATGTACATAAAAAACTAGTTGAATAACTTATAAGACCAATATCGGAAGAATTATGTTTGTTTCTAAAAGAAGGATGATAAACTGAATTATCACCATCTAATAAAGGCTTAAAATGTCCTGTTTGTCTTTTAATAGTAACTTCTGCAGAAATATTTAAAAGCAAAGACATGGGATATCCTCTGTTAGAAAACATTTTGACTAAAAGTTCACTTTCCTCCATATAATCTAATTCATCAGAAATCATTCTAGCTGCCCTAACCATTTGTCCCTTTACCACCGCTCTCTTTTGGTGGTAGGGGTGGCAGCTAGAAAAATGGAGGAAATAATTAGAATATGTAGGCTTCCTATAAATGGTGCTTTTAAACCTACTATTAAGAAAGTCCTTGTGTAAATGAATATCAAGAAAATTAATAGTGTCACTTTGTAAGTTAAATGTGAATTCTAGGAAGTTTGTTAAAGATGTAATATTATCAATAAACTCAGGGACAAGTTCACTGGGGCCATTCCATAAAAGAAACATGTCGTCCTGGTAACAAGTATACCAGGCGACATTTTCTTTAAACAATACATTGTTAAACAGTATTGTTTTTTCCCAGTGTGCCATGATACAATTGGCAAAACTTCCTCCACACTGAGACCCCATGGCTACTCCGCTTTTTTTGAGGTAAGTCTGTCCTTCAAACCAAATGAAATTATTTGTAAGAACAATTTCTAACAAGGTTTCAACAACATAAATTGTGTTATCACTAATTTGTCTTTGTGACATATATTCACAAATCCATTCCAAACCTAAATCTTGGGGAATGACTGTATATAAGTCCTTGACATCAATTGACAAGAACTTATAGTCATGATGGAATGGAATGGTACTAAGTTGTGTTAAAAAGCTCCAAGAATCTTTGCATATTTGAACCTCATGCTCTATTAAAGGTTTTAAAACACTATCTACATATTTGGCACACCCGTAGGTAACGGACCTACGTCCGTCAACAATCGTTTTATGAATTTTGGGTGTGCCAAAAAGAGAAGCAATTCTGGGGGCGGGCATAGTTAAGAAATTAAAAAGATCGATGTCAATAGCCCTATATAAGAAAAGTTCATCGAAAATAGAATTAATTCTTTTAAGGGCAGTATTGTATTCATTTAAACTAACAAGCTCATAAGATGAGGTGTCTAAATGCTTTCTCATGGACATAACATATATGTCATGATCCATGAAAACAAGTCCTCCCCCCTTATCGGGCTTCATAACCCTGATATTGCAATCTCTTAGAAGCCTAATAAAATCACGTTCATTGTCATTAGTATTTAAATTATGTTTCCTATGCTTTGTACTTAAAGCTCTAAAATCAATTTCACACATTTTTTCAAAAGAAAGGATGTTAGTGTGTAAAGGTCGATTAAACAAACTCGACACTGAATAAATTATTGACGCTGGAGTTTGCTCCCATTAACACATTAAGATTCAATTTACGAGTAAATAGTTTAAGATCAATAATAGTATTGACCAAATTCATATTAGTGTCCGGAACAAAGGTTAGACCTTTAGCTAAAAACTCAATAATGTCCTGGGGAATATTAATGTCTGTATAGTTATAAATATGAAAATCCCCTCGAACATTTGAAAAAATTTGTGGATTAAGGACATTAGGTCTTGTTATCTCCTGCGCTGGTTCCTCCTGTTCCGTGTTCTGCCTTGATTGTTGTATGTCCTCTGCTTCCTCGTAGGATTGGACTGGTTTGTGGGAAAAACCTGTTGATGGCTATTACTAGCCTGATTATTATTCACAGTGTCTGTATGTTGGAATTGAGCTTGGTTGCCTCCATTATTATTGTTAGAACTATTTTTTATCCGCTCACTCCTGCGGAGGGGAGAGGGTTGCCCAACAGGATTGCTGATCTGCGCATTAGCAGTATTAACCTCAACACCAATATTGTTAGAGCCAAGTTTGTTTATATTGTCAATGGCATAGTTAGTTTTAAAAACAGGTGGTGGAGGGGGAATAAGCTTTTTTACTAGCATACTGCTGAACATCTCTTTCAATTTTCTTCTTCTTGGTATTAATCATTTTTGAAATAGTAGCTTCAATGCTAGTGAAAATCCTTGTATATTCATACTTGTAACGAGGAAAATCTGCATTAGATTTTATTAAATGTTCTAAAATTTCAAGCTCACTTTTAAGCATTGACACTTCAGATTTATAAAAATTAATAAGTGCCTTAATAAAGTCAAACCCTTGTCTATTAAATAAATCCAAAAGTTCTAGATGGAAATCAGACCCTTCAACCACTCCTACAGGGTACCTCCATTGTCTAAGTCCTTTCGGAATAATGCCTTTTGCCAAACATTCATCAAAGTAAGAAATTTCAAGCTGTAGCTTCCTACAGCGAAATAATTTTTGGTCAAACTCATTAATATTATTCACAAGATTACTCACCGCCCATGGCGCTGAAGAAGCCGAATTTTGTAGGCAGGAGTTATTGTTGAAAAAGTCATCTTTACTTAAAAAGTTCCCAATAGAAGGCACAGTCACATTAGGCGTTTCCTGAGAAGTTCCTATAACATGTTGATTATCGTCCGGCTGGACGCTAGTTCTATGCTTAACCGAACTTGCCTCCGTTGTTGTAGGTTGTTTCAATTGGCTAATCTGGTTGGATTGGCTCTCTCCTTGAAGAGCCAGATTTAAATTGTTCGATATTTGTTGTTGAGAAGTCCCATTATGTAAGCTGCATACAGCATCTTTACCAACACCGCCTGTGTTGGAAATAGAAAAAAGGCCATCCATCCTCTGTGATAGACTATCCACCCGGACAATAAGCACATGAATAAGGGCCGTGAGATCCCCAACGGCGTTCGCCTCTCCGGTAATAGGATTTAAATGAGTAGAACCATTATTTGCAGGCTCATCTTGTGAGAAAAGAGAGCCTTGCGATCCCGCTCCTACTTGGTTCACCATGAAAACAAACAAAACCAAAAAACTATAATAAACTTCAAAAACAAAAATAACGAAAGCAAGCTGGAGCAGGAAAATAAAAAACAATTTATTTTGTGCGCTTTCGGAAAAAACAAGATGTGAACTAAGGGGTGGTTTTATATCAAATCTCGTCATGATTAATTAATTAGACTGTCATGTGATTCTAAAAATAAAGTTTCCATATATAGTTTTCCTCCCACATCCTAAAGACATGCTGTAGGTGGATTGGGCACTCTAAATTAACCCTAGGCGTGAGTGTGTGCGCCTTCTGTGAAAGGTTGGGTGCCGGGCAGGCAACTCGACACTGTAAAACTCCATTGCCAATCATGAGCGAACAGGCGATCCGCTGTAACCGGGAAAAGCCGAAGGAAGAAGAAGAATAAAATGTGTTTGCATCCAACATCTTTGTGTTTGGGATCAACAGCTGCATTATATTTTTAATAATGTATTGACCTTTACCCTGGCAATGCAGACATTCATCCCAGTGTAAGCCAGATTAATCCCACTCACTTTGCGTGACATCAGGCTCCCACTTTTAAGCCTCACTACTCATTTAGATCCCTTGATCATGCTGATCATCTGAATTTCTTGAAGGTCAGTGAGTCTAGTAGAAAGCCAACACCTATGCTTTGCTAAGTAGATATTTTTGGGCTAAGATGTATACTCACTCTGCATCTGCTGATCCTTTTTTTTTTTTTTTTGTCTCTGGTATGTATTTGACTTGGGTTTTAATTATTCCATTGTCAGAGCACATGTTTATTCCCTTTTGTTGCATCAGAACAATATGGATGTCAGAATGAAAGCCGAACAGAGGCTTATCAAGCAGTTTTGGAAAATAAATTTTACATATTCACCTAACTTCAGGCATCTTTTCATTTCCTTTGGACATGAACATCATGATTAATAGTTTTTTCTGTCCTTTGCTAAAACTGGATAATTTAACAAATTGATGTGTTGTAAGATATTTTTGTTTCCCTGTACATTATTTCTGGCCTTAAAATCTGAGTTGCAGATCTTAGGGGTCTCTATGCAGGATTTCACAAGGCATAGATGACATTGCCTGCCAGAAGTGGTCTGTTATTGTAAACTGGTCCTTTTGTCTTCCTATACCAGATTCCAGGGTAGGATAGTGCTTTAATTCCCTTGTACATTGTCTGCTCACATCTTCTCTGTGCTAGTTTTTCAGAAGTACAGGTAAAACTGACCAACTTTCTCCCTCCTTTCCTCCACTTAGGCCAAGCAAAATGTATTGGTGAGAATTACTGACACTGCAGTTTTCTTACATCAGATGACGTACTTTCCCCTTGGATAGTATTTTCAGAGGCCACTCCACTAGATGCACATGCAGCTGCTTCCAGTTTCATGAATTGTAGTGGTTTCAGACAGTAGTGCCCCATATCTGCTTAGACTTCATTTCACGCCTTCATCAATCTATAATATTTTAATGACGGTTCCAGAAGTCAGTCAGTCCTTTGGCTTTTTAAGTTTTTCAGCACTCAGCCTTCTAATCATTTGCTGTTTTTCATGTTTCTCTCTCCTGCTTACCTTTAAAAGAATTGGATATTGCTTGGGGTTCTAACAGCTTTTACACATTGCAGAGGGTTTCTCAAAGTGAGATATTATACCTTTCAGAGTGTCCTTTTGAAGATCAGCTAACGTAGAAAGTACTCGCCTGCTTTTTATGGTGGTATATTGCACAGCTGTACTATCTTTGAGGGAGAGGTCACTTAGGCAGTTAGGGTACTCACCCAAAAGTACACCATTTAGCAGGTGAGTTTTGATTCTGAGTAGCAAATTTGTGATGTGATATAGCACAAAAGATTCTCAAGTGCAAATTTGTGATGTATTTTGCAATTCAGCTTTTTATAGATGGTCTGTTATTTGTCATACATTTCAATAGTTTAATCATAAAGTTTCTCCCTTAAGAAAAGCCAGCAATGTTACCTGCTAGTGCTGGTTTTGTAAAAGGCTTGCAACAAAGTACATAAGCAAGGATATCAGAGCCAGACTTGTGCAGGACAGCCATTGGAAAAATCTGGCTTACTCAAATGGTGAGGAAGAAACCCATACATTTTGATTACTACATTAGTGACTTTTCCCATGAAGCTGTATTTCTGATGCTCGTTTTTGTGGAATATTGTAAATATGGAAGAAGTTCAAAGAGCTGAGGGTTTACAGAATGAAGAGGTTTCAGAATAGCTGCATACAGCCAATTTTAAAATCGTGGTAACTAAGACTTTCCTGTACAACTTTTCCTCATTTCTTTAATACTGTGATTAACTTTTTTTTTTTCCAGATAGCAAGTTTTGTTAACAAATCTGCGATGGATGTTTCAGTATTGCAAAGATCCCTAACAATCTTGGAATGCATGGTATTAAACAGCAATGATTTGTATCAGAAGGTTGCACAAGAGATAACAATTGGGCAACTGATAACTCATTTGCAAGGGTATGTACCTGTTAAATACTTTTACTTTTTGCAGATTTTTTTATATGAGAAATGTTAAAGTGTGCATTATTCAAGTGTGTCCTACAAAGAACAAAAAGTAAAAGCTGCAAAGACAATGGTAAGGATTGTCTGTTATGCATACATAACTACGTTGTAGCACTATACTTCAAAAATTTTACCTTCAGGTTTGGACCTGTATAACATCATTCATAATGTTGCCTGTCTGTCATTCTCTGAAGTAACAGTGAGATATTTAGTATTCTTGTCGTATTACTTGTTTTACTGAACATTGCAGTGTTCTTTGGAGATGCTTATTTCATAGCTCACACCAATGGAATAGCTGCAAATCATAGGTTAGTAGCTGTGTAAGGGCCATGCATATTGGTGTGTTTTGTAAATGTCAAGCACTGTAAGCCTCGATGACTGACCATCTATTCCATTTTATAGATGCCTTTGTTTACAATGAGTTAATATCATTTTAAATGGGTTTCATTTATGTGTTGTTGTAAAACATTGCTGAATTGTTCCATTACTGTGCGTTTCTTGCACACATTTTTTCCATTTTTGATATGGATAACTCACTTGCGCTATCTAGTAGGGTCCTCTCAAGATAAGACGGTTGAGATTACCTGACATTTAAGTAGACTACACAGTGATTCTCTTTGTGAAAATATGTTGGCATCATCTCTGTCAGCATTTCAGAGAAGCATACTTTCCTTTCGCTATGTATTTCAGTTTCTGTTTGAGATCCCCAAACATATAAAACTGATTTAGCATTTGATGACTCATGTCAGTGCTTTGAGAGTCTTGTGTCAGTAAGCCTAATCATTTTTTTTTTCTAATGCTACTCCAAAGACCTTTTTACAACACCATGTTTGTTTTTGTTTGAAAGGTACAGCGTATAGATCTAATATGCTACTACATGGTATCTTCGGGTTCATATCACGTTATTGAAAGCCGATAACGTCGAATGCCACAATATCGAACCCTATGCAGCAAAGGCTAAAAATAGCGAAGCTGCAGAACATAGAGTTCTTTAATCGGGAAAGAATTTGGTTGTCCATTTCTGTGGCTTCGCTATTTTTAGCACTGTGGTGGAAAGTTACAGTGGTTCAGGTAAGTGTGTGATTGTGTGGACATTAGGTTTAGGGAGCGGGTTAAGTGAGTTAGGGTTAGGGCGCGGGTAAGGTGAGTGTGCGATAGTGACGGACATTAGGGTTAGGGTTGGGTTAAGGTAAGTGGCTAGATAGTAGTGTTTGTATAGTTTAGTGTAGGGTTAAATGTATGATTTTAAGTGTAAGTGTGTGGATTGCTGTTTATTGGTGTGCCTGTGTTGTGTGAATGTGTTTTGGAATAGCAAATTTTTTTCCCTGGAAAAAAAATCGCTGTTCTGAATGTTCAATATTGTGTGCTTTAGATTATTTAGGTTTGATTAAATGGTGTTCAGTGTTTTCGGCTTTCGATGACGTGATATAAACGTGTACCTTCATAGCAGATTCACCAGCAATTCTGTCCGAAGACCCTTCAGAGCTAATCACGTATGTGTGTATAAGTAATAAAATGGAAAAAGTTAAGCACTACAC